>NW_004797555.1:590006-687258 GCF_000002075.1 Aplysia californica
TAAAACATCACCTACAAAGAAAGAAAATGTGAAATAAAACATCACCTACAAAGAAAGAAAATGTGAAATAAAACATCACCTACAAAGAAAGAAAATGTGAAATAAAACATCACCTCCAAAGAAAGAAAATGTGAAATAAAATATCGAGAAATCAAAGAAAGAAAAACAAAAATCACAATACATGTTGAGAGTACTGTTACAGTTGTTACATGTTGATTACTGGCATGCTCTTTCAGCTTTTAGCTTTAAGTAGATAACGTGTACTGTTTGCTGTCGTTTTCTCTAAAATCATTTTCAAGGTGTATTTGTGAAGTCAACATCCAGAGCAAACCTGAACAGTTGTACAGGTAATCAAATTATTGTACACTGATTCATTTTAAAATTTCCATGCTGTTGCTGTATTTCTATTGGATTCATTATTTTGAAAGTTTTAAAACATATGGAGATAAGTAAGGACAAACAAGCTGAAATGGGTCAAGAAATTGAAAATGAAGTACTAGCAGTAAAATTTGATTTTCCCCTAACTTGGGTAATTTTGTCAAAAAGAATAAAAAGGAAGCAAACTAAAATAAAAAACGAGAAATGAAAATACTCAAAAGAGCAACCTAAAATTAGAGTAACACTAATTTTCTAGCTTCACAATGATTTGAAATTAAATATAAAACTTAGTTCTACATCTTAGGTACACAATCTATAACTACTAAAATACTAGGGTGAAAAACAAATTTTTATGTTGCAGGCTACGAAGAAATAAAAAGGTGCAACCTTACTACATTTAAATATTATCAGAAGAAAGATAGGATCTGTGGGTTTGGGAAAGGGGAGTTGTGGTGGTGGTGGTAAACAAAGGAAAGATATTCTACAAATGCTACATTTTAACAATTGCTACTTTTCCACAAATTCATGAAATTTCCTAAACTTACTTTCCCCAGGGGAACACAAAACTCTCTCTGGTCTTGGCGTCTGCATCTCTGACTAGAACACACTGCAGCTTCCAAGCAGAGTCAGGACCAGAACCGTCATGGCCGATCCATATCTTCTGAAGTGCTCCAAGATCAATCGCTTCAATGTGGAAGTAGTTTGTCTGAGAATCAAAAAGGATATGGGAATATATAGAGCACACACTGTTTCCCATGGGGGAGGCTAGAGAAGCCAATTTCAAAAAATAAATTGTCAGGCAGCGTGGTGAAATCAGGCACTCGTCCAAATAATGAAGGTGAAGAAACTGACATTTTTCAGAAGGTTTAGGAATTTTGTATCAAATTTGTATTTTTTAGCTCAACACCCTCCATGTCAATTAAAGAACACATTATTTCTATGTGGATTGTACTGAAAAACGTAAATTAAAGGCATAAAAAGTGTAAATTTTCTGTTTCCAGGGACTCTCAAGCTAAGGAAATAACTAGACTTTAGAGGCCATTTTCTCACTAATTTTTCATCTGAGACAAGGCGACCCCCACCTATTTCAATCACAAATATCTCCATTTGTATTCAAGATAAAAGGATATTTTTTTCTTCAAACGCAAGACAAAAGAAAAAGCTTTAAGGTAATATCAATAACCCCACATGCCCAAAAACTGACGAGCGCCTGATTCCACTGCGTCATGCCATAATTCTTCTTTGATCTCAGGAATTTCTGTCAAAGCATCCTACTTCATCCTACTTTGAAAGAAAGAGTATTTTACAAAGAAAGTCTTAACCCTCAGCTTATGCTTAAGATTCCCAAGCAAAACAACTCAGACATGATAAAAATTTAACCTGAGGTATAAGTTTAAAACAAACACTATTATCATTTTTAACAATAGATGATCTACGGTAAGCTGGTCTTATCAGTTTATTTCACAGTATCGTTTGTCTTTAACTCTTTAACCATGCAATTCAAAATCACGTTTCCGCGTAATTCTCTCGTGTTTCTGGAAATGCGACCTGACATATTACGGTTTTAAAACCACTTGTTTTGAGTCAAACTGATCAATAAAACTTTACAAAGACGTAGAATTCATTTATCTTTGACTTCCGGGTCAAACTAAAGGCTTGTTAGCTCGTACTTTTTTATATTCCGCCTGTATCATAATACAATAATAACTTCCCATCGGACGGTGGTACCGTCCAGCCATGGTTACAGACCTTGACTACCGGACGCTCCATCCAGGCATTGTTAAAGCAATATATATTTCATTTATTATTCCTTTTCTAGACTGCAAACTCAGAGTATTACTCATAGAAAATATGGTATGCTAACCTTTCCAATGGCGAACTTTTCATTCTCATCAAGATTATTTTTCAGACACCGTTTTCCAGAATCTCCCTGACTGCCGATGATGTTGATGTACACAATGGCCTGGGTTCCAGCAGAGTCCTGAGCTTCTGTCACAGTCTTCACCACATATTTTACACCTGGGATGAGGAAATTGCAAGTTATTAATAAAAACTATTTTCCAGTTGGGTGCAATTTGCGCCCACAGACTTTGTGTTGAAAGACACTGATCGAATCACTTAGCAACTAAGAGACTGTTTTTTTCCATTACATGACAGCAACAAAAATTCCCAGAAACTATCTCCCCCCCCCCCCCCCCATAATACAGGATTTGTTTCACAAAAGCAAACTTGTTAAGAATCAGCTGCCACAACATTGCCTTAAATTCTTAAGTTCTTGGGGCCAAAAATATCAATCTGTTAAATGTTTAAAGCGAGAACATTTTTCTTTTGCCAAAAATGTTGATGCATGCTAATGCCCCAAATAACAATATTTCCCAAATAATAATAATATATTGCATTTGTATAGCACTCAACCCTGATTTAAGTACACAGGCTCTGAGCGTTTTGCAATACAACAGTAACATATAATCAGTACATTAAATTGTGTTTTGATCCAAAAATATTTCTCTCATTGAACCTTTCAGCACCATAAATAGGTCAGCAGGTCAGCACAGCAGAACTTAAATGGCAGCCAGCTGATGGCTTCACAGATAATACTTTTTTCAGTGTTTTTCAGAGGTTCAGGGGGTGTGGCAAAGAAAATGTTTTTGCTTTTGATCTAAGCAATGTATTTCAATGAAATTTCACAAACAAAGACCTAGGACGTCAGCATCTAAATTTAGAGTGGAACATTTTTATTCCTAAGCCAGCACAAAAAACGGGTGTGTCAGGCCAGTAAAAGCCGGTATAATGGCTCCACAGTGGGAAAGCCGGTAAAAGCCGGTATGGCAACATGGCAGGAAGGCCGGTTTAGGCCAGTATGGCCCAAAAAGGGTTAAGTAGCACTCACTTTTCAGAGGAGTCCTGTCTGGGTACTCAGCTGCTACCTCACACACAATGTCACCTTCCCTGTCAGCAAAGCTGAGCCATCGGTTAACAACAAAAGAGAGTTTCTCTCCATTGAACAGGTTCTCCATCACAAGCTGAGAAAGAACGGTGGTATAAGTATAAGCATAACGGTGAATTCAATCTCAGTAAAGTAAAGTCGTTCCCGCATCCGATTCGGACATTGGGGATTGCCTTGTTAGTGAGACAATTTCCTGGGCCTTCGGCATATTGAGGTAGGGTGGACAGTTCCTTTCCTCGTCGCCTTTACTTCCCCAACTCGAAGAAAGGTAGTCTACTGCTGGGTGGGCAGGAGGAGGCGAAAAAAATCTGTGTCCGAACCGAGGCTCGATCCCGGACTTTCCGCTTCATAGATGAGTGCACTTACCGCTCCGCCACCGCACCCTCTCAATATCAGTATATATAAATAAATTAACTCTCTGACAACACTGATTTAGTCTAAGTTGTAGGTGCAGTTCCGTATCATCGATGACTTTGAGATGAATGTATGTACTATCTCTAGAAATTTCTGAACCCTAAACAAAAAAAAAAGGAGATAGCGCTTAAAGTGAGAAGGAAAAGGTGGAAGAAAATCTGTCATTGCAGAAAAGGAAAGACTAACATGTATTCCAAATTTGAGAAATTCTAAATGATCTTTGAGAAATAGTATCAATAAGATATTTGCTTAAAGGATATGAAGCTTGTGAATTTGACTGAACTGACAGAAGCCTAATAAATACTATTACATTTATATAACATATATGAAAGGGTTCGGAAATATGTGCAAATCCTTCGGTGAGACTCTCATATAATGCCACTGTATTGGTGAGAAAACATTGCAAAAAAGTAATTGTAGCCAAGTCTTTGGTTCAGCAAGTTAGCAGGAAATTCATATCTCAGGTCAAAATTTGGGCCACATCGACTGTCATATAAACCTAAGGACGTAACATGACAATAAGTTTGTTTGTTTTAGTAAGAGTTTTACGGCACTTGCAACACGTACAATAAGGTCATATAAGTGCCCAAGATTAGAGGGTTTACAAGAGAGTAACATACACAAAAAAGAAGGAGGGGAGATAGAGATGATAGATCTTTTATAGTATAGGAAAGAAAGAGCAAACCACACCAGAGTACCCGCCAACCACCCACGTAATAATAAGTGATGGCAACATAAAGACAATACATTTGTCATATTCAACAGTCATTTATAATATATATTTATCCCACATTTTTTACTGAGGGTCACTGAAAAATTACATTTCCTATAAATGTTAGAAATTATGAATCAATCCCAAGAAAAGAAAAAGAAAAAAGACTTTTCTCTAGGCCCTATTTGAAAGTGCCTTTCAGCCAAAAGTGGTCAATATGATACCTGATCCACTCGCCACCCTGCCGCTTGTCCCGAGTCATCATGTTCCAGGCGAACTTTCTGTATCTGTCCAACATCCTCCGGTTCCAGCCACACCTTTCCATTAAAGTAAAAAAAATAAAAAGTGTTGGATATTTTTTTTTGCGTATTGTGCTTGCGTGAACACAGTTTACAGGTTAATAACATTCTAAACTAGGCCACTTGAATGAAATAAGGAGTGAAAGTGTAACATTTATGGCTAAAAAATTACAGCTTTTTTCTTTATTAAAAAATCTTGTTCTCAGATAAATTTTAAGAAAAATTTTAAGCAAGTGCAAAACACAAGAAGTTTTTCTTTTGGAAGGGACACATTGCAGTATTTTGATAAGATTACATTTAAAAAATCACTACCTGAGAGGTGCTGTCAATGATTGGAGTATAGTTATCATTCAATGAAATCATTAATGAGAAAAATATTAAAGCAAACATTCTAAAAGGTTATAAGCAGAGCCAGCCAATAATTTTCCATCTAAGATGAACAAATTCTCACATCAAACTGGTCTGTTTGTCCTTCAGAGAAAAAGTCTTGACCCGCTGCGCCAAGCACGAGTGGCCCAGAACTGCCTTTGTCCCCCAAAACCGTCAAGGTGACCTTGGCATCTGTCCCACTGCCGGGCTCAGAACTTGTCATCACGTAGACTCGCCAGTCCCCAGGCTTTGGCTTCTCTTCCTCTGGCTCCTCTGGGGCCTCCACGACCTCCTCCGCCTGGACCCTGGGTGTGTCTTGGACGGACGTCAGCGGAAGCTCAACGGTCAGCTGACTCGGCGCTTCTCCGGAGAGCCACCTGCAACATTGTGATTAGAAAACATCATAAAGTAAAGTAAAAGCAAGAAAAGGCAAGCTAAGATAAAACCACAAGAGTGAGTAACTAACCCTATCCGTACGCCCTGGGGTCATTTTGTACCCCCAGGGTTGTATTCTTCACATTTTATAATACTTTTAGGTCGAAGATCTCTTTGAAACTTTCAGTATTTCTCAAAAATCATTTTGACAGACTGCTATGCAAAGCATACAGATCGGATTAACGAATAAATTTCCTCTTTGTAAGTGGTGGCACAAAGTTCATTCGTATGGATACGATAGAAAAACACGACGTACGGATAGGGTTAATGTGAAACAAGAAGAGTTAAGCTTGGGAGAAAGAGACAAGACAAGTCAAGATAAAAACAAACAAATCACAAGACATGATGAGATAAAAAAGGTAAAGACAAATAAAGAAAAGATAGTTCAAGATAGGATAAAATAAATCAAGATAGAAAAAGCAAAACTTTATCCATAAAAAATAAAAGTTTCATTGATCCATTGAAAGTAAATTTGCAGGACCAGAAAGGGTAGAGTTCAGTGCTTCATCTTTAAATACTTTTACTAAGCAAATGCTGAAAAAGCAATCTTGAACTTTTGCATACCTTGTCACACAACTCAATTTGTTGAACACATTTTTCACAAACAGTAGACCTAAGTTAAAATTTTATAATGGAACTATCTCGAATAAGGTTTCATATTATCATAACATTCAAGAAAGACATTCATTTAAAGGTTGTGCTCTAACAATGAAAGAAAATATTTTAAAAATATATTTCAGGTTCAAAACTTGAAACTGTCCTAACATACCTGTCACATTCAAAGACAAAAACTTGAGAGGATTCTTCTGATTCCTTCACTTCCACTTTGTCCAAATACCATGTCGGGTTCTGTCCATATCCTTCCAAGTGTATTTTAACTGTGTTCAGTTTTCCCAGATCAACTGCTTCAATCCTAAATAAGTCATGCTGGGGAAAAAGAATAAAAATAGATACTTCATCTTCATTGAATTGTAGCAAATATACTAAATGCAAGACGTTTTTTCGATAGTGATCTTAGAAATAAAAAATAAAAAAATCAAATAAATGTAGTGTTTCTTATAATAACTTAACTCTTTTTCTTTGAGGGGGGTAAACCCACTACCCAGGGGCGCTTTTTTGGTGCTAAATCTAAAAATGACAAAAACGTCATTAAATTGAAACTAGCAAACTTATTTTGATAGTTCTTCTTCTAAAGAATGAACTTCCAGTATAAGAGACCCGTTTTCGCCAATTGCCGAAAAGTAATTTGATGTCAAAGTCGTCGTAAAGGAATGTCCCCCAGCTCACCGGCATAGGAGTTCAGACCGTGAGCCGCTGAGAGCGGCTTGTCGGAGATAAAGAGTTAAGGGTTAAGGAAGTTAATCTAAAAAGCTCTAGTAAACTCACAGATCCTGTTTCAAATTTGTTTGCATTTGTCCTTGACCCATGCAGATGTCGCAATCCGCTGTCCCCGTGATCTCCAGAGAGCTGCAGGAAGACATGGCCGTTTGTTCCAGAGCCGTTCTGCTGGCCGGTGAACACATCCACCAAGTAGTCTCTCACTGCAGCAGGGCAACAATGATAACTGATCAGTGTAACAAGTAGTGAAGGCAGTTTGATATCTATTAATTAGACCTAGTTTTAGTAAGAGTTTAACGGCACTTGAAGCACAATAAGGTCATATAAAACATTAGTGCCAAAGATTAGAGGTGTTACAAGAGAGTAACAAACACAAAAAAGAAGGAGGGGAGATAAAGACGATACATGTTCGATAGGAGAGAAGAAGCAAACCACACCAGAGCACCCGCCAACCACCCACGTTTGAAATCTATAAAGACAATCAGTATAACAAGTAGTAAAGAAAATTTGAGATCTAAAAAGACCCCGGTACGAACAATCATTGATTCCCAGAGTATGTTTGCTCACGGCATGATGACTCCACATTCTTCAGGGGACTGTGCTTTTAAGTAGAGGTTTTAGGGCGCTCGCAACTGCATAAGGTCATATGAGTATGAGCGCCAGAAGATTAGAGGTGTTACAAGAAAGTAAAAAACATAAAAAAGAAGAAAGGGAGATAAGGACGATAGATTTTGAAATGAAAGAAGAAGCAAACCACACCAGAGCACCCGCCAACCACCCACGAGGACTGTGCATGATAGGAGAAGGAGAAGAGGTGGACTGACAACATTATATCTGATCTTTATAGATTTCAAGTGAATGGTTGGCGGGTGCTCAGGTGTGGTTTGCTTCTTCTTTCCTATCAAACACCTATCATCCTTATCTCCCCTTCTTCTTTTTTGTGTTTGTTACTCTCTTATAACACCTCTAAATGGACAGGGAAATCCTCTTCCTAAACTCGTGCGCTCGCAAAAAAACGTGAAAAGTGGAGACACCTGACGAGGCTCTCTGTCAGAAAGCACCCCTACGATCCTAGTGGATTATGGAATCAGTGACAGTGACACGTTGACATCACATCTACTCTTTTAATTTTAGTAGAGGTTTTACGGCGCTCACAACTGCATAAGGTCATACGAGCGCCAGAAGATTAGAGCTGTTACAAGAGAGTAATAAACATAAAAAAGAAGAAGGGGAGATAAGGATGATAGATGTTTGATAGGAAAGAAGAAGCAAACCCCACCAGAGCACCCGCCAACCACCCACACATCTACTCTTGAGCAAAGGGAGAAACAACTAGTTCAATAAGAGATTGGTCTATAACTGCAACACGTTCTGGTAATCAAACCACTGTAATACTACTGGTTTCTAGAAATGTTTCAACATAAGCATAAAATTCTGAATGGAAGAAACCACAAACTATTGGTTCCATGCATACTTGTTTAGTTTTAGTTTTTGTTGAGCTTTTACGGTGCTCGCAACTGCATAAGGTCATATGAGCACCAGAAGATTAGAGGTGTTACAAGAGAGTAACAAAAATAGAAAAGAAGAAGCGGAGATAAGGATAATAGATGTTTGATAGGAAAGAAGAAGCAAACCACACCAGAGTACCCGCCAACCACCCACATGCATACTTGAAATGTTTTACATCCTCTCATGATACACTTTAGATTAATTAGGAGGCTGCGTAGTTCAACCACACCTGACAGAGACAAACAGGACAGAGTGGGATACAGCAACCTAGCTGAAGGACAGAGATTCTCAATAAAATATTCTACCTCTGGCAAAAATTTAACGCAGATCTTTCGTTTGCCTGCAATGGTGAAGAGAAACTGTTGTACGTGGAGAACAATGGCATTTGTTAATGATAAACCTTATATGTGTCATGACGTGGTGGAATCAGGCGCTTGTCAATTTTTGGGCATATATATAGGTTATTGGTATCACCTTAAAGCTTGTTCATTTGCCTTGCATTTGATGAAAAAAATATCAATTTATCTTTAACACAAATCAAGATATTGGCGATTGAAGGAGGTGGGGGTTGCCTAGTTTCAGAGGTAAATTAGTGAGAAAATGGCTGCCAAATTTTGTTATTTTCTTAGCTTGAGAGTCTGTGGAAATTGAAAATTTACATCTTTTAAGCCTTTAATCAATGCTTTTCAGTCAAATCCACACAAAAATGTGTTCTTTAATGGGAATGAAAGGTGTTGAGCCAAAAAACTAAATTTTGATAAAATTTCCAAACTAGAGGTAAATGCGTTTCTTCACTTTCATTGTTTTGATGAGCGCCTGATTCCACAACACTGCCTCACATTTACACATTCTTCTCACGAGAGCACTCCAAAAGGTGTTGTACCTTTTCAAGTTGGGGGTGTTTCCCTTCAACGAAAACAATAAAACAAATGTGTAAACAAAACCAGATGTGACATGGTGAGAAACATCAAGATCAGAGAAATGGTGGGAACAACACCTGTCCTCTATTACATTCAAAGGCAAACAATCAGGTGGTTTGGACCTCTCACACGTATGGCACCTAACGAGCTTGCCAATAAAGCCTACTACAGGAAAGTATCAGGGTACAAAGCAAGAGGAAGACCAAAAAAGACCTCCAGGGTGTGAAGGATACCCTGAGAACATGATACAATATCCCACCCAGCCAGGCCATCGAACTTGCTAGAGACAGGAAGCTCTTTCTCCCCTCGACGCCCTAGTGGTACAAGAGGACGGATAAAGTAACGTTAAGTAAGTTAAGTAAACAACATTGAACTACCTGGCAGGGTGTCAGATGGGTTGTCTTGAGCCACGGGAAACTCTCGCCAGTAGTCATGGTCATCCTCCATGCGGACCCACTGCTTCATCAGAACTTCGTAAGCCTTCCCCGACTTCTTGTCTCTCAGTTTTATCTGATGCAGTAAAGTACAAACAGTTTAACTTTACTCATTGCAGATGGACAACTTCTGTTGGTGCAACTTGACCAGAGTGATGACGGACCGATGTAATATTGAACAGTTCTCTAAAACAGTTAATCATCATCATCCAGTGCCAGATCTGAGACACACATCGGCGATCATGGTTCTCCATTCATTCCTTTGCTTGGATGTTCTCAAAAAAGCTACGTTTCCCAGATCTTTCCCAGTTAATAGCTCCGTATATTCAGTAAATACGCGAATGTATAGGAGGGTGCGGTGGCGGAGTGGTTAGTGCGCTCGTCTCCGAAGCGGAAAGTCCGGGTTCTAGCCTCGGTTCGGACATGGATTTTTCTCGCCCCCTCCTGCCCACACAGCAGTAATGGGTACCTGACTTCGAGTATGGGAAGAAAAGATGGTGTGGAAAGGACTAGCCACCCTACCACAATATGCTGAAAGCCCAGGAAGTTGTCTCACTAACAAGGCAATCCCCAATGTCCAGATTGGATGCGGGAACAACTTTACCTTTACAGGAATGTGGCAAAGCCCAACTTTGTTTCATGTCTAATTTTTAACTTGGCCCTTTCACTTTCAAGGAAGTTTCAAGAAAAAACAATTTTGGTTGGATTTGTAATACTCCAGTTAATACCTCAGATTTAGCATAGCAACTACAGGCTCTGAGTTGTACTGTGTGGAAATTGTCATGAAAAAACCCCAACAAAACATGGAAAAGCTTTTCAGATGTGTTTGAACAATCGCCTTGAAACTATTAAAAGAATCATCAATAACATTCCCATCTTGATGACTGCATGGACAAATTAGCCTGAAGACTTATCCAAAGATCGTACATAACAAGATAGTTCACTCCTCTCATTGAGCCAATTACAAAAGTGTCCTCAAAATTCGGCGGCGCCCTCTTTGAAAAAGTGCGGACTTTGCGAACAGAGTTACCCTACTTGTGTGAAAAGCAATAAAAGTGAAACTAACAAACTGTGCTATTCCTATTCTTCTTCTGGATAAACTAAAGAGAGCTTCAAAACAGAGACAGCAGCGCCATCTGAACCAATGCCAGGACTTTCGCGGACACTTTTTTGTCTGAGTGAACTATCTTGTTATGTACCATCTTTGACTTATCTCAGTCCACTTAAAACTGGAACTTTCAGGCTGCGACAAACCATATACAACACAGTCTTGATCCGCTATGCTCTGTAAGGCATAATCTGCTTATCTTACTCTTTTCTAGCACTGTCCCAATAAATAGCCAATAGAACTTATATTTCGTAATACATATTACTCTCTATAAGGTCAAATATGACAGAAGGATACAGTATAATGAGTGGTACAGAGTAATAATACCTTTGGGTCCCAAATACTTACTGAAATGATCATTTTATGTCTTAAAGATAATTTATCTAAATTTATTTGTATTGTTGTGTAAAGTGCTTAACAAAATATTAATATAAGCATGAAATAAAATATTGGTGGTCTCATTAAGCTAATTCTATATAAAGTGATGCAAGCTGAGAGCTTACCATGTCACCAAACCATGATGGGCAGGAATTTGGTTCTGTGTACCATTCCATTTCTTTCCCAGCATTCTCAAATCCCACTCTAATTTTGTAGAGATCTCCAACATTCTCATCTGTGGAAATCTGAAAAGAAAAACCCCCAATTAAAAAGCGTGTAAAAGATATAATCTATATATATAAAGTTGAGATGAGATTGGAAAGGGCCATTTTATCTTGAGACAAAATAAGTTTTTGTTTTGATATCAAAAGGTTGAATAAAAACCTCATGCTCAAGATGACTTTTGAAGATCAGAAAAGAGGAAACTAAGAGGTCACACATTTCAGAAAAATGAACAAACATGTTGACCTGACTTTTTGTACACTTTATTCTTATTTTCTGAAGAAAAATAAATATTTGAATGCTTAGAAAGAATAATGAATGTTCGCTTTGACAGTTATTTCAGTTTATATTTTACTTTATCCAACAACACTGCAGTTGTTATCAAAGTTTCCTTTAATGTGGTGTGTGATTTTGGTTTTCGACTCCTTTTAACACTATACAACAACACCCTCTGATCTAAGGCTCATTTCTCAAAGGACTGAGCACATGGAGAGAAGAGCCATGTGAACTCATCTTTAATTGATGCTCAGTTGGATGTTTTCAAACCAGGGTCATCTACAAAACAGTCCAGTCTGATTTCAGCTGAACTGCAGATACTCTTCACCAAAAGAATTTCCAAACATACTTTGAAACAATAAAGCACAAATCATACTTGTAAAAACATAAACATCAAAGCCACCGAGGCAGGAATTATAAATTTTTCACTTGAACAAAAAAGAAGTGACAACAGAAGAGAAATAAGCTCGTCATCTTGTCCTGGTTACTCACTTCAAACAGCTGTGACTGCTCGTCGCCGAGAGTAGAATTCTCCTGCTCCAGCACCAAAGCCTCCGAGTGTCCCTTGTCTCCGTACAGGATGAGCACAATGTCGCTCTTTGTCTTGTGACCCACTCCAGTTCCAGTTACAGTTGTCACCTCATAGCTGAAGGCTGTAAAATTGAAAAAACCCCCAAAGGCGAAGCAAAGATGAGATACATGAACTTCATATCGAAAAGACAAAATATCAATAATTTCATGGTGACAATCATAACTACTGGACATTATTTGACACAGAAAAACTATTATGGAATGCTTACTTCGAATCAACGGGATAACAGCCACATTTGCAAGGAACAAATAAGGAAAGAAGAACCATTGAAAAAAAAAAGTAGAGAGAGGAGACTCACATAACAGGATAGAATCAATCAGGAAGGAACCATGCAAAGGCTCATGATGTTAAGTCAACCCGCAAGCAACAAATACTTTTGCAAGATAATCATACGTCAAAACAAAGCACACATTGACGTGGAATCCACATGGAAAACGTAAGAAAGGAAGACCAAAGATGACACGGAGGCGAGCTGTACAAGCGGAAATGGAAAAGGCGGGGACATCATGGAAACAGCTAGAAAAGGAAGCACAGGACAGGCTTTGCTGGAGAAATGATGTTGATGGCCTATGCTCCACTGGGAGTTAAAAAGGGCAAGACAGAGAGACAAAGCACACAAGCAACTACTGAGTGAGTGGAAGTTAGTGTATCTCCGTCTTTGTGCTGGGATGCTGTAACCCATTCAGCCTAGGTTGGTCCTGACAGTCAAGTTCAAAGCAGCCCACCTCTAAAACCACCTAATTGCGTCAATGGGCGTATAATATATATATATTATATATAATATATTAAAAAAAAAAAAGTTTGCAAGTAAGTAAGTTAGTAAAAAAAACAACACCAGCAAGCTTTTAACAAGAGAAAACCGTACACACCTTTCTGTGGTGGCGCTGGTGGCTCTGGCTGGGGCTCCGGTTCGGGTGTCTGAGCTTTTGGAGTCACAGGCTTCTCCTCCACAGGCTCTGGTACGTCTTCTACGTCCACCATTGCTGAGGGCATTCTGGAGGAACGGTTTGTCTCTGGGGCAATGGTGCTCACGTCTTCACCAACGTGTAGTGTCCTCATTGTTAGCCCGTCATCCTGACCTGCGTCCAGCCACCTGTAATTACGTTTTGATTAAGTAAGAGTGTTACAGCATGTGCAACACAATAAGGTCATATAAGTGCCAAAGACTAGAGGTATTACAAGAGAGTTTTGTTTGTTTTAGTAAGTGTTTTACGCACTTGCAACAAAATAAGAGATGACGTACGGATAGGGTTAACCCTATTTTTCTCACAATAGCACTTTTCTGACACAGGTCAGAACCATTATTCTGCATAAAATTACGACATTCGAAAAAAAATATTGGAGAAAAAGTACAGATGTTTCAGAGGACTTCAAATTGTTCATTTCAAGAAAGTGAATGCCCTACTTTAAAACAGACAGATTTCTGCTGTTTCTTCATCTGCCGTTTAAATGGTTTCCAAGTTTGTGACCCAATCATCCTATTCTATATACATATAAAAAGTATTCAATGTTCCAGAATTCATTTATCTGGCTCATAACTTTTATACAATTTGCTTGGCACAGATCACACATCTTTTAGGGTTTTTTAATGTATGGCCAGCAAATTTATATATGAGTAGCAATGTCTTGACACAAATACACACATCTTCGTCATTCATATACTGCTTATAAAAAAATAGCACTCTTTCTTACAATGGTGGTGTTTGAGACATGAATGTTTTACAGCACTCAAGAATTAAGAAGATCTTATAGTAAAGTAAAAAAAAACTTTTTACCTGTTGCATGGGAACACATAATCTTCTTCTTCACTACTTGGTCTCACAGTCACTTTGTTGAGGAACCATCCCATACCTATAGAAAAGAAAATAAGTAAATCAGTCAGTCAGTAAATCAGTAAGTCAGCATATAAGTCAATCAGTAAGTCAGTAGGCAATTAAGTAAGCCAGCCAGCCCGCCAGCCAGCCAGCCAGTATTTATACGTCTTGTGGGTAGACTCTAAGAAAAAAAAAAAATTCAGCACTGCTATAGAAAACTAAACTGAATCCTAGTTCAACGCACTGCCATTTCTTATGTTGACATCTTGGTACTGTTTAACTCTTTATCTCCGGCAAGACGCTCCCAGTGGCTCGCGGTCGGAACCACATACTGTGCTGGTGAGCCTCTGACAGTAACTCAGGCACATTCCTTTACCACGACTTCGACATCAAATTACTTCTCAGCAATAGCCACAAACAGGGCTCTTTTATCGGAACCTCATTCATTAGATGAAGAACTATCAAAATAGGTTCACTTGTTTTAATTTAATTACCAATTTAGTGACGTTTTTGTCATTTTTAGATTTAGTTCCAAAAAACGGGCCCGGAGTAGTGGGTTTACCCCCCACGGAGATAAAGAGTTAATGCAACTTTTGGTAAATATATTATACTTATCTAAAGAAGCCATAACCCTAGAATACTGTTGGCCAGATGGAACTACGTGACCATGAAGCATCAAATTAAAACAGGTGATGAAAATGTGGCCTCCTGCGGTGGCTTTTATCAGATGATACAGGGTGTTGAGGCCAGTAAGAGAAATATGATGAACCAGCATAAATAGGTTTATCAACTAACTATCACATAAACATATCTTGACCAATATAATTGTAATACCATTTGAGACTGGAAATAGATGTAAACCAGGTAGACTTCTACGGAAAGTTATGAAATAAAAAGGAACAAGAAAGCAAGAACGTTCTTTTTTGAGCCTCATTTTCTTTAGTGAACATAAGCTTATCACATATCACATTTTGTCCACATCTGAGGACTCTTACCGGGACTTTTATTTGCATGGCCAATAGTGACACTCTCAAGGTTCATGAGACTGACAGCTTCAATCACAAATGTGTTGCTCTGAGAAGAAAGATGAAAACATTTTCAACCACAAGAAATAATAAACGTGAACTGAAAGTAATTAGAAAGTCCAAGACAGTCAAAACAAAGCATAAAAAATTTATTTATTTGATGAAGCTCAAAGGAAATTATCATCAAAATGAAAATTATTGCAAAGTGTTTAGGTAAGAAAATAATTTACAAAAAACTGTGACTGTGAGTAAAATAAGTCCATGACCTGATCCTGAGTGCTTGGAGAATTCTGTAACAAGTTATCTACAGTTCTTCTTGTGCTGCATGGGGAGAGCCCCCCCCCCCTCCCCAGCAACAAGACAATTTTGGTACTGTCTTCTTATGCCATTTCGTTTTCTAGGTTGACTTCAATCTATCTGAAAAGAGGCAGTCTGTCTTCATAATATCAAAACACAACTGAAAGATAGAAAACTTGACAGACTTAAAACATTCGTATACCTGACCAAGTGGTTGGTTGGCGGGTGCTCTGGTCTGGTTTGCTTCTTCTTTCCTATCAAACATCTATCGTCCTCATCTCCACTACTCTTTTTTATGTTTGTAACTCTCTTGTAACACCTCTAATCTTCTGGCGCTCATATGACCTTATGCAGTTGTGAGCGCCGTAAAACCTCTATTAAAACAATACCTGGCCAAGCTGAAACTTTGCCTCACTCGTCCTCGTATCCTTCAACATTCTGAATCCTGTGCTGCCCGTTTCTCCATCCACTTTCAACATAATCTGCGCACTGGTGCCTGCCTCCGGTACATCTCCTGTTTCTACCGTGATGCTGTATTGGATGACTGAGAAAAGAAAAAAAGCACTTACTTGTTTCAGCTTTCCCTGCCTCTTAACTCTATGCTTTAAAACATTTCAATACTTTTAGTCGAACAGCCTCTACTTTGGAGCCTCAAACGACTAAATCGTCAATGTCAGTACTTTGATATTTCCATAATACTAGACATTACAAAGTCAATTTTATCTTGAACATTATATATCAATGTTGAGTCCAAGTAGTTTTACCCCCACAGGTTTTTTTCAGTTAAAAAGAAGTGCATTTACGTATATATAATATGCCAGTGTTACATTAGAACAAAACAGCAATGAAAACAGATAGAATAAAAAGACCAAAATAGAGTGCCCATCACTACCCAATTTTGAGACAACATCACCTACTCCTAATCAGGGATTCTGCTGTGGAATTTAAAAAAAGGCAGTCTCTAATAAATATTCATGAGTAATACAAAGTACAACCATCAAACGCAATCCTTAATAATAATAAATCAAGTGATAACATTCACAATGCATGGTGGTTTTATTCAAAAGGTAATAAAATTCAAACGGCTAAATCTTTGATCCGATGACCTAAGAACAGTAAGTAAAAATGAATGAACCCAAAGGTATACTACTGTGACATTTTGGCCCTCACTTGGTAATATGAAAATTCCTGGCCAAACAACTGGGAATTCTTTCCATCCATCGGCCACATCATCCACTTTGACATGGTCATTCAGAGTAAACCAGAATGTGTCTCTCGTATCTGTGTCTTCAAAAACAACCTGTGATAGGACAAAAGAATGATATATTATATATATATAGGCCTCTATATGAGGCATTGTGGTGAAATGAGGCACTCATCAAAATAATAAAATCGAAGAAACTGGCAACTTTCTGCCAGATTGTCAATTTTTATTGAAATTTTGGTTTTTGGCTCAACATGTTTTATGTCCATATAAAAACACATTGCCATTTGTATTTTACTGTAAACGTTGATTAAAGGAGCAAAATGTGTAAATATTCAGTTTTCAAGGACTCTCAAACTATTGAAGTTAACACACTTTGGTGGCCATTTTCAGGCTTTTTTTTTAACCTCTGAAACCAGCGACCCCCACCTCTGTCAATTGCAAATATCTCAACTGCTTTTCAAGATGGATGTGAATTTTTTTTCCATCAAAAGGTAGATAGATGAAAAAGCGTTAAGATGATACCAATAACTCCAAATGCCCAAAAATTGACAAGTGCCTGATTCCGCCAAGTAGAAACACATGTGTTAATAATAGATAATAGATAGCATTTATATACCCCAAATTATCGCTCAACAGCAAACTTTATGTGCTTTACAATCTATACTATTACCCCAACAGACCTAATAGCATTCTAAAACAATCTCAACTTCCTGGGAAGCATACAGTGCAAGCTGCCGTTTATGAGAGCTAAAACACTAACATACTGACAAGATCTTTCTCTGTCTATAGCTGGGTACCCATTCCCTCTGGGTGAAGTGAGGAAAATTTGCGTGAAGTGCATTTCTCAAGGACACAGCATCAGGCCTGTGGCTCGAATCCCCTCAGTTCGTACTGACATGCAATTCGTACTGACATGATTACGAGTACGGTAAGGTAGCCAAACCACGTGTTGAACAGCAGAGTCTATTAGTTTTGTATGCGATGAATCCAAAAACACATAGATATATATACAAGGCAACGAGAAAGAAGAAGCCCTCGTCACAAGACATGATCAAACTCAGTGTGAATTTAATAAGTAAACTAACATCACTCAGGACACTCGCTGAAGGAAATTACAGAGAATATTGAATGAGCATCAGTGAAATCCCAAATAAAATAACCATAAGCAGCCATGTGACCAGAAGAAAAGCCTTAAAATGGTGGAAAAAAAAAGAAAAAAAGAAAGGATGAAGTATCAATTGGCAGCCATACTTTTAAACTGCCAGCTGAATAATTTCAACTCAGAAAACCCACCACTGTACCTGTTTCATGATTTATTCACTCTTTTAAAGCCCAAACCTGTTGGCCTCAGCAGCAACTTTTAAAAATTACATTCCCATCTTAGAAATCACGTTTTACAGAGAAGGGGAATCCACACAACAAAACAGCTACTTTCTACAACATATGTCAATGGGCCAAAGGGCACGAGGAAAGCAACAACACGATAAAGGCATAGCCACGAAACACATTTTCTCACAAGTACCTTGTAATTCCAGCTTAGCTAAAACAGCTCAAACCATCTATGGGTGAGAGTGATAAATCCTGATTCACATAACAGCTGTACAAATAGACATAAATAAGGTGCATATCATCAGTGCATTTCGCTATCTGCGCATGGAGCGATTTGATACTTTCAAGAAAATGGGAACCAAATTTATTACTAGTCTAATACATGTTTTGGCCTTTTGATTTTTACAGTTTATATTTAAGTTGTCATGAATTAGTAATGAAAGTAAAATGCAAGAGCTGGTTTTTAAGATATTGTGCTTAGGTCAGATGCCTTAAAATCATAGTTTTCAAATTTTGTTCAAAACACGGATAGCGAACTGCAATGATGATATACATGATCAGCCAAAGTTTATCTGAAGAGGGGCTCCGAAAATGAGATGAAGGATGAAATGTAGAAAAAAATGCAAACAAAATTGCCTTTAAAATACACCAAAAAAACCCCTCTCAAAACCCATGAGGCAGTGAAAAACTTTGAATTGGTTGTACTGACCTTCTTCACATGCCAGGATTTGTGTTCAGAATTGTCCTCGAACCCTAGACGGACCTTGACCAAATCTCCAACGTCTTCGGTCAGGTTAAGCTGCAATTCAAACAGATGGAAGTGTCAAAGAATTAAACAATATTTGGGCAGATAAGAAAATAAATTCAAACAAGCAAACTACATTTTCTCATTGCGACCTCAAACATGACCCCGTTTATTAATAAATTTGAACTTACTAAAGTTTCTTTGCAATACTGTTGGAACGGGTATAGGATGAGCAAAATATAGACAATTTGCTTTTGACACAGTATGATAAAGATTGAGGAACCTCCAACTGATTTCTACTTCTGATAGTAAAGTAAAAGTTGTTCCTGCATTCGATCCGGACACTGGGGGTTGCCTTGTTAGTGAGACAACTTCCTGGGCTTTTGGCATATTGTGGTAGGGTGGCCAGTTCCTTTTCACGCCGCCTTTACTTCCCCAACTCGAAGTTAGGTATCCATTACTGCTGGGTGGGCAGGAGGGGACCGAAAAAAAACCCTGTGTCTGATAGTACAAAACTGGTATATATACTTTTATAAGCCTTGAGGATAGACAACAAAAAAATACAAAAAACGAAAGTCCCAGTGTACGCTTCCAGGGTCAAATATACCCCAGTCAGCAAAATGCAAACTGAGTTAATGACTGGGCCTGATTCACCTTTCAAGAGTTCACAACTTCAATGAGCATGATAAATGATGAGTAGAAAAACAAAAAACAATCACTTAATTATTTCAAAATTCGCAGGAAAAAATGATTCAAAGTGATATTTATATACCAAGCACCAACACAATACCACTAAATTTAGAACAGAACTCTTACCTCCATACTGTCAGTCATGCCGGCTTGGAATGGGTTATCCCTTCTGAATTTCAATTTAGCTGGGGTACTCTCCCCCTTTGTTCCGGCAAACACAACGACAACATCAGTGGCGTCCCCTCTCGTGCCCTCAGGGCCCGTGATGGCTTCCATAGTCCAGTGGCCTCCTGGGAAATGAAAATCATAGTGGGTGAGGTGAAGAGTTAGTTTTAGTAGAGGTTTTACGGCACTTGCAACTGCATAAGGTCATATGAGCGCCAGAAGATTAGAGGTGTTACAAGAGAGTAACAAACATAAAAAAGAAGACGGAGAGATAAGGATGATAGATGTTTGATAGGAAAGAAGGAGCAAACCACACCAGAGCACCCGCCAACCACCTATTGAGGGGAAGAGCTGTACAAGAAGTACAATCGAAATTGTTCAAGATGGCCATCCCCCCACCAGGGCAGTGCTACTGGCTCAAATGTCTTTTGGCCATTCCCAAAGGGGGGATATTAACATGTTCTTATGCAGAGTAGAATTGCAAATGGGCTGATATATCAATGTCATGCTCGTATGTGCCGGAACAACATGGAGGAACTGCTGCTTTTTCTTTCCTCATCCTTACTATCGTCACTTTCTTCTGTTTCTTTTGTATGTTTGTCACTCTCTTGTGAACTGCTATTTCTGGGGTGCCTTGATAGTCGAAGCAGACTTTGTGCTGTTGAGGCTAGAGAGGCTAGAGAGCTGAGCTGAGTAAGCCTGATTCCCCGTTTGGACTTCCCTGTTGACATCCACCCCTTGGCGCTCATATGACCTTTTAGAGACTATAAGCAGACAGACTCTGGGACAGATCCTGAAGAGAGGGGGGTGGGGGGGAGGGAGAGAGCAGAGATGGACATGTTCCGACTGCAGTGACCCCAACACATTGGACAAGTAAGATGACCTTATGGAGTTGCGAGTGTTGTTAAAGCCTTATTAAAACTAAAAAAACCCAAGATGGCCACCCATTGTGGAGGAGAAAAGTGGTTGTCTTGCACTAGTGTACGTCTTCGACAGTGTCATTGTAATGTAGAAAAAATGCACAAAAGGGGAAGTGAGAAGAGGTTGTATGTATATTTGTACAGGGGATTGTCTTGTACAGGTGATTGTCTTGTACAGGAGATTGTCTTAGACAGGCGGTTGTTGGAGAAGGTTCGACTGTACATACAATATAAGATGGATAGCTTATGGGACTGGCCTTGGTAGTTGGAGGGATCCGTAGTTCCAGGGATATCTTACAAAGATAATGAAGGAAAAACAGGACTGCAGGCACAGTTCGATGGATGCGTGATTTCAAGTCTTCTGTGTTTGACCTATCTGTGTTATGCTGTAATTATAATGGTTAAAACCTCTTGCATTGCCTCTACAATGCTAGTAACTGGTGAGGTTCATGGCTTCATTCACATCAAAGAAAGGAGGCAGGGAAGATCTTTTTTCAGGTCAGTTAAAAATAGTTTTCAGAATGTAGTAAAAAAAGATAGTCATTTTGTAGAAAATACAAGTATGCATGCTTCCAGATGACATCATTTTGTAAGCTGTAGCATGAAATGATACTTTTCAAAAGAAAAATCTTACTTGTGATAGGAAAATCTGGGAAGTCAGTAGTCGGCACGGCAACAGAGCTTGGCTTTCCTGAAATCACTGGAAGTGTAACCTCGACTTCCTTGTCTCGCTCTTCTGAACTGCCAATCCAACTGAAAAAAATTGTAACACCCCCAATAAATTGGAAACTTTTACACCTTCAGTCTCAAGTAAGACCAAAAAAAAAAAAAAAAGAAGAGTTTTTAATCTTTTTCTAAATCATATGTGCAGCTTGAATACTAGTATATTATCTGTTATAAATAAGTTCTTAAAAGGCAGTTAACGCTGATGTTAAAACAGTATTTCTCATTTGGTGTATTTGTTAATTAATTAGAATTAATAAGCACACTTTCTGTGATGAATACATGCAAAGAAGAACATATAATCCCCTTTTAAAGAGGAAATGAATCTTTGTCGTCAATAACTTCACATACTGTTCCATCAGCGTAATATTAAGGCATAATCTGCTTATCTTACTCTTTTCTAGCACTGTCCCAATAAATAGCCAATAGAACTTATATTTTGTAATACATATTACTCTCTAAAAGGTCAAATATGACAGAAGGATACAGTATAATAAGTGGTAGAGAGTAATAATTTATGCTACATAAAAAGAAGGCAACAATTAATTTGACATCTACCAGTATGTTAAATTTTCACTTTTCTTAAGTAAGAAACATTATTACATACTGGTTCGATGTAAACTTTTCTTTTAAATTAGGCTTCTCTGCAGCGAGAATAAACTTTTCCTGAGAAAAATGCTTACTTGCTCCATATAAATACATTTTCCAGAGGCCCAAAAGGTCCCGCTTTCACCACAGCTTGGCTGAGCATCCATGGGTCGCCAGGACCTTTTGTTAGCACCATTTTCTCGAGATCACCAAGGTCGACCGCCTCAATTTCAAACTGTAATTTCTACATGAAGACAAAAGAAGAAGGTTGGAGCAAAGTCAAAATATTGGTTTGTTCTAGTGAGAGTTTTACGGCACTTGCAACACAATAAGGTCATATAAGTGCCGAAGATTAGAGGTGTTACAAGAGAGTAACAAATACAAAAAAGAAGGAGGGGAGATAAAGACGATAGATGTTTGATAGGAAAGAAGAAGCAAACCACACCACAGCACTCACCAACCACCCACAAAATATTGGTTTAAAACCAGGATCGGTGCTAACATGAAAGCCACATTGGAAGAGAATAGCTTTCTTTATTTTATACTTACCCAGTTGCAAGATCCCGGAGAGTAAACAAAAAAAATGAAAGAATGTACAGTGTATGAAAGAATTTAGTTTAGTTTAAGTAGACGTTTTACAGTGCTCGCAACTACATAAGGTAATATGAGCGCCAGAAGATTAGAGGGGTTACAAGAGAGTAACAAACATAAAAAAGAAGAGGGGGAGATAAGGACGATAGATTTTTCATAGGAAAGAAGAAGTAAACCACACCAGAGCACCCACCAACCACCCACATATGAAAGAATGTTTAAAAAACAATGAGTGTGGCTGTGGTCCTGCAGGGACTTGAAAAGTGAGAGCAAACCTACAACAACAAGAGTGATGTGGAGAACAGAGTTGTCAAAAGAGTGACCCAGAGAGGATCATTTCTGGGAACTCACAGGGTGGTTAGGAGGTTGTTTTGTGTTCAGCAAGGGTATACAGCCTATTGGTACTGAAATAAGTCGCTGTATTTACTGCGGATGGTGATAACTGATATATGAACACAACAATTCTTTGGATTATTTGAAGAGTGCACAAACATAGGCATACACAGACAAACTAGAGATGGTCATCCGGAAATAAAATGGTCGTTTTTAAGAACAAGCGAGCTAACCCAGATTTTGGGGGTTTCCAGAAATCTTGATCTTCACCAAAAGTGGGCTTTGCCCTACCTATAGGAGAAGTTTGGTTTCATTGGTGTGTATACTTGTTTGGTTATAGAGAAAACTCTCCTTGTTTTTTAAAGGAAGTGAACAAGGGGCAAAAACTTTACCTTCGATTTTTTCAAAACAGCATTTTTCGGGATAGCCCCCTTGTGCTTAAAAATTACCAAATCAGAGAGAATATTAAAGGGGGGGGGGGGGAGGGAGATGTCGACAGACAGAATCAGGGGTACAGAAGGCTGACAAGGAGGGAAAGGGAGAAGTGGAGAGACAGAGGGAGACACGGAGAAGAGAGCAAAAAGGAGGAAAACTTTCACGAATAGTTAAAAAATGGTAAATCTCACCTGGCCCTGTCTGAAAGGAGCCATCCCTTCCTTTGTGTGCAGCAGCCTCCTGCCACTGTCACCTTTAGAGCCGTACAGAGTGGCGTAGACTTTTGCCGTCGTTCCCGCACGGTCAACATCTTCTGTGTGCACTCGCACTGTGTACGTTACCACTGGGGGAGAGGTTGTAGTGATGAGAAAAAATGTATGTTAAATACTCAAAAACCCCCCAAAAATCAAGGTGTACGTGATAATATAATTTAGTTTTTTTTTGTTGTCCTGTGTCCTGATTTTGGTGCCCATATTTGTTGGTTATGTAAGAATGTATTGACATGGTGCAAATTGTTATTTTTTCTAGAGAAACGAAACAAGGGAAAGGGTAATTGTTAAGTAGGTAATGATGATGATGATGATGATGCAGCTGCTGCTGCTGCTGCTGCTGCTGCTGCTGCTGCTGCTGATGTTGATGATGATGATGATGATGATGATGGTGGTGACAGTGTCAGTAATGGTAAAATATAATAGAGTTATTGCCAGTCAGTTTTTTGTTTGTATGTTTGTTTTAAAGATATGCACCAGCACTGCATGGTTCATCACTTCGATGCAGTTGTTGTAGCTATGAGCAAATATCAATATTCATTGGTCCAATTAAAACACAGGATGAAATACTTCAACTTCTTCTCTGTTTATATAAACTTAAAATGTGCATTTTTATACAGCACAGAATACCAGTAAGAAGAATTTATGAAAAAGAATTGCGTGGAATAGATTTAGAAATCTATGTGATAAGATTCCCTTTCCTTTGGCTTGTTTATTTGCTCGTACTAAACTGGTGAGAAGAGTTTGTGATTTGACTGATTTAGGAAAATAAATCCTGCCATAAATGGCTAAACTAAGTATGAAAAAATTCAGCTTCAGATTCATTTGTTAGTACGTTTATTCAGACAAAAGAGAAGTGAATCAACATAATAATGGCAGGACACTGTACAGTAAGTTTACTTGGCATCTTGCTGGACTCTGGTATTAGCAGCCCTGGTTTGTGTTTAAGAAAGGACATTCTCCAGCTCGGTTGCCTAGTGCATTTTTCTGACTCTCCATCCACTTGACTAACCCAATTGATTAGGATCAATCAAAGATGGTCTACAAAATTGGGTGGGTTGAGAAAATGGGCGTTAAACATACACTGTGCCTCACAGTAAAGGCCTTTAATGCTAGGAAAAAGCAAGACGATACACATAAATTCTAAGAAATTAGAATAACATGTAGGCCTATTGTTTCTTTAATTAAAAATCAATTGATTCTTTTAGCTAAATTCACGCTAGTTATTAACTCATTTGCTACATATTATTTTCGGCTTGTGGACACATTTTTTTCGGGAGGGCGATTGAGATGATGACTAGTGGGCAGTTAAAAGGTCTTTGGAGCCACAAATTCAAATAAATATCAACGTATTATATACCAATATTTTCAGTATGATTGTAGAATACATCTGTAATGTTTATTTAGGTATTTTTCAACTTTGGTTCCTGTAAGAGGCGATTATGCAACACAATTTTGATTGGATGCGGATAAAATTTGAAAATAAAAAATTAATAATCTTTGGTGAAACTGAAAAAATATGTTTGAACCTAGTCAAATGATACATCAAAATAACCCTAAATGAATATAGAACTGGAAAATATTGAAAAGTTTGCCGTTATTTACATACATTCCATAATATTTGTACATTTGGATCATAACATCCGATATTGAAAAACATTTAAAAAAAATAATCTTGAAAAACGATCACAAACAGAAAAAAACCCACTCGTATCTTATATGGAATTATTCAGAATTGCATTTGGAATAAACCTATACATGTCTTGAGCGGCTCTTTTTGTGTAATTTCATCAAAAAGTAATGATTTAAGGGAGAAAAAAAAAATTTGACAATTTAGATCTAGCACTCAAAAATATTGATTTCTCAATAACAGTGCAAAGGCAATATGAGTCCAATCGTATCAATATTATAAAAAAGAGTCCTACATTTCTTTAGTAGGCTAAATAATGATAGATTTTGTTGTGTAAAATTACTAAGACTGGTGTCCGGGCTATAAGTTTGGCATCTCGATAAAACAAAGTCAAATAAACTATGAAATCGCGTTTCAAAACTGAATCAAAACTTCCGATTTTCAGTGGAAATGCTTGACCCGGAAGTCAACATTATATTATGACCTTTATTTTAACATGGATATGTGGATTGGAATAGAATCTAAGCTAAAATTGAAGATCGCTTCTCGAGCCGCCGGGGGCGGCTTAGAGTACTGATGGCACTTTAGCCACATGAGTTAACACTGGCAAAAACTGTGTACAATTTTAAAAAACAAAAATGTTTTATGTGGAAAAAACGAAACAATTCAAGACAGTACTTACAAGGTGGAACTTTAGCACCAGGAAGAAGCACTGGTCTCTCCTTTCGAACATCACCCCCTATTTGACCAACACAACCGCTGAAGTCAAAATGAAGTTTTTCTTTGGTGGTCTCATCCTGAAGAATCACCTGTAGGAATAAAGATAAACAATAAAAGAAATAAATTTTTACTTTCAGCTCAAAATCCATTATCTGTGTTGATGGATACTGCAAATTTAAAATTTAAAAAATTTGCCCCATTTAATTAGAAGCAATCGCTGTAGAAAATCAACAGGGAAAAGCATTGCCAAAGACATCTCATTTCTCAACCTTACTATCAGTCTGCCTATAAATACGATTTTTTTTTTACAGAATAGTTTACACTTAATGTAGTCCCTACTATTCTCAAGCTACATTGTTTACATTTGCTGTCAACATAGCAAAACACTGATCGACTTTCTTTGATGCCAGGACAATTTACATTTTTTCACATAAGAACATAAAGGTCACACTTAACAAATTCCTTGGAACATAGAGAGTAAAAGAAATAGACATAATAACATTATTTTGACAGATTTGGTTGCATTACATGACATATTGAAGAGGGGATTATACGGGTATGAAACTATTTGCTTCGCTTTGTCTGAATAGGTGTGTGGGTATTGAAATGACGGTTACATTTTCTATAATGGTTAGGCCTACCTTTGTGAACCATAAGCCAATTTAAGACTCACATAAAATCAGTTCAGTTCATTAAATAAGATATGTGTCTTAGCTTTCCGCATCAATAAAAGCAGAGAAATTTAAATGAGCTCTTTAAAAAATTAATAAGAATATGAGGCCTGCCAGAAAATGAGCTTACCATCAAAAGAACATTTCTGGTTTTTGCATCAATGCTAGGTATTATAAGTAACCTTTAACCATCGGATCCCAGAATGATTTAATAAATCATTTGTGAAAAGCCTACCTCTTCAATGGTCCACATGGCATCTTTATCACCTTCAATGCCTGAGCTGACCCGTACTTTTGTTGGCTCCCCAATGTTTCCAAAGTTCAAACCCTGAGAAAGAAGAGTAAAGTAAGCATTCATAATCTATACACAACTGAAATTCAAAGATGGTTTTAAATCTTTTACTCTCTGCCTCAGTATCCATTTCAACCACAGAGTATATGAGAAGTTTCTTTTCAGTCCTTTCAGTATTCAAACCAGGTAAAATTCTGACTGAATTGCTTTCCATCTCTCTCTCTCTCTCTCTCTCTCTCTCTTTCTCTCTCTCCCTCTCTCTCTTACTTCTCCTCTTCCTATCTCTCTCCCTGTTCGTCCCTCACATTCTCTCTTTCTTCAACTCCCTCCACACTCTGTTCATATATAAACTCATACTTCCAAAGAATACTTTATCCGCAATGACATTTCTCCTTCCATTCTAGCTCTATCTTGCTATCACTGTACAAGCATTTATACACCTTCCTTTCTCTCATAAAAGCAAGATGTTGTTGTTGTTGTTGTTTTCCAATCCCTTTAGCTGCGAGCATTTTGCTCTTGGCAACGCAATGCCTCCCTATAAAAGCAAGATAAAAACCCAACAAGTTAAATAACCACAGAAGTCAACTCAACACACAAAAAAAGACACAACCGAAGCGTTACCTTGAAAGTCTCCACTTGACCCGGTGCAAACCGATCTGCCTGCGTCTCTCCCAGCTCCATGGGCCCGGTCACACCGTGAGTTCCGTATATAACCAGCGACACTAAGTGGGAGCGGGCAGACGCTATTTCACTCACATCCATTTTTTCCTGGGCTGCCATCCTGACTTGGCATGTCCAAATACCACCTGCAGATATCAATTTGATGCATAGCTTCAACAAATAAAACATAATATATCATGATGTGTATTGTCATTGGCATTTCTCAAATTGCTAGAAAACGACACAGATCTTGCTTTAACTCACAAGAAATGAGACTGAAATATCTTTGTTGGCTCATAACAATGAGATTGGAGTGAGCCCGAGACATGTTCTGGTCAAAAGAACAGTTCTGATAACATTGTATCTACACTTTATCTATTAAATGATTGTAGCATACTAAATGTAACATTTCTCTGAGTTACATGCATTATTACAAGATCCTTACAGTGGTAATACTCACAACAAAAGAAGAAACAGTAACACAGAACCCTTGTATCAATTAAGACGACTAACTTGTATTTCAATTAATTTTCCATAGAAGTGATCAAATGAATGGCGGCTTATCGTGCGCATCATACTTATGTTTAAATCAGGTAAACAGATCCATGTTACTTTAATGTGACAAGCATATCTCTCTCATTGGAGGAAGTTAGGAACTGATATGTTTTACATGTGGGGATGAACTAGAATATTTATAGCAAGTCAATAACTTTCCCAAAATGTGTCAGATTTGAAGGTAATTATCCATTCTGATGTTTTAAGTCTTAGTTAGAGACTTCAATTAAATGTTTAGTTGGTGTCAATCGAAACACTTGAAGACATAACAGACGCTTGATCTATAATGTTCTCCAAATGATTAAGAACAGCAAAGTGGTGAGTGAAAAGTGTGAGAAATAAAAAACCCACAAGTGTTTCTCTATCTTTGAGAAAAGTTTTCTTGCTGAGAGTTTGCATTGTAGTGGATCACTACCTTGTAGTGGTTAGAGAGCTTGTGTACCTCAGTGACCCCAAGAGCTACGCTGGCTGGAGCTAATGCTATTGGTAGGGCCACCCATGCCAGACAGGTCGACGGGTAGAGGTCAGACAAAGCGTGATCCACCGGCCCCCCAGGTTTCGGAGGTTCGGCTCTGGGCTAACGACCCAGACTGGTAAAAATCATATGTTATGGAAACAGGCAAAGTTTACGAAATTGAAAATGAACATACGTGATGCGGCCCGCACATCGCCCTTCACAATGTCTGTGTGTGAAATGCTGCCCAGTGGAGTAAACTCTCTCACAGTACGGCGGTCATCGACTCCTGTATCAAACCATCTGTTCAAAGAGAGAAAGAAAGTCATTCAGGCACATAGCACTCACACACTAACAATATATAATTAAGATCATCGCTTAGGAAAACAAGATAAAAGTTTTAAAAGTCACAAGAGAGAGAGAGAGAGAAGCCACTATGGTGCCATTATTATTTTTACTTCCCATTTTAAACCTTTTATAAAAATCAGCGTCAGTATGTGTTAAATGAAAGACGGATTAAAAAATTTCTCTGTGTGTGCGTGTGAATGCGTGTGTGTGTGTGTGTGTGTGTGTATGTGTGTGTGTGAGTGTGTGAGTGTGTGTGTGTGTGTGTGTGTGTGTGTGTGTGTGTGTGTGCATATTTTAGAGAAAAGGAAAAAAGCAAGACAAAGTTGTTCATTTTTTTTTCTTTGTTTCTTACCTGTTGCAGGCAAAGATTACATCCGACTGAGCACCTTTTTCATCTGTGGCGGTGAGGACCACTTGTTCACAGAACCAACCTCTTCCTCGGCCGTGTTCATCGTGGCCAATGAACAGCTTTGACACATTTCCCAGGTACAGAAGTTTGAGCTCAAAGTCATCAGTCTGCAATCAAAACCCACAATGAAGGTAAAACTTCACACCGATGAATGCTCTCCGAGCAAGATCCCACAATAAATTTAAAAAAAAAAAAAAAGATTCCAAGTGGATGGTTTGAGGAATCTACAAACAGACCATGGCCTTTTCTACCTCTTTATCAGCAGTTGTGGTTTTTCTCCTAGCTGAATGTGTTTATATAGATATATCTTTTACGTTCATGGTTGTTTGAACAAAACAAGAAAAGAAAGAGACTGAAAAAAAGAGATCAAACAATCTCTCATGACAGAATACTAACTAGCATGAAGAAGAAAAGGAAAGTTAGTGATACTGTGATTGCTAAAATAATTCAATAAATACCAATAAAGTAGATGGATATGTATCGTCTTCATAACAGGATTGAGCTGCATAACAATGCAAAATTAATCAAAAGAACTAGAGTAATACGAATGTCACAAAACAGTGCTTTCGTCTCAAACAAAAAAAGTAGCCTACTGACGACTAACAGATATCTATACCTGTCCTCTTTTGAACGGTTCTCGGTTGCTCAGTGACTTGTTCAAATAACATTGACCGGAGTCTCCCCACTGCCCGATGAGCATGAAATTGACCTCAGCTGAAGTCTCAGAACAAGGCAGATTACCCGTTGTTATCTTCACTTTGTATGTGCATTCTGAAATCAAGAACATTCCATCAATCATCAGGAAACAAAAACAAACAAAAGTGAAATAAATAAATACACTCATACTAATCATGCCTGCTCTTCTTGGCTGCAATTTCTCTCAACAAAAAATAATTTTCAAAAACCTAATTTTGCTCTGAATATGTTGGCACATAGATTGGAAAAACATTTGCTTTCCCTACCCACCTACCATCTTCATAATCTCGTTACACACTCATATCCAGAATTTTGATACTATAAGATAATCCCCCAAATTAAATTTCAATAATTGGTTAAATGTGTTACAAACAAAATCATATTATATTATTTATGCTGCACGTCTCCTTTCAAACTGTAATAGTTGTTAAAGAAAGTGACGACTACATTTTGTGTTTGGGACAAAATGACCACCAAGACCCCCATAACAAACCTCGTAAAGGTGCTATGTCAGGTCTTATGGCAGGAATTTCAACAAGCCCGTCCAGGTTGTCATTAGTGCTCTGGATCCAGTTGCTGTACTCAAAGTTGAACTCTTGCTTTGTATCCTTGTCCTTCAGCTTGATCTGCATGAATGTGTTCAAATACAGTACATTAAAAACCCCGGACACTTCTTTATACAACAAAGGCTCAAAGTAAAGTCACAGTTAAAAACTGTCCATCTGCAATTCAGTGTTGTTTCACATGAAATTTCTGCCCTATTTTTCAAGTAATTTCAATGTGTGATGGTCGGTATTATTAACAATTATACAGCTATTATAAGAACTGTTGAACATACAACTACAAAGCACTAGGCAGTTACATGTACCGCTCAAAACTGGACGATACAGCAGTGGACTAATACACACAGTCAAACCAGCTCTAACAACCACTAGTCTAAGACAATTGCATGTGCAAATAGCCACTTCTCACATTATCCCTGGAGTTTTTTTCTTTATTATATTCTGGCGTCTGTGGCCTAGTGGTTAGGCTCTCGGACTCGCAACTGTAAGGTCGTGGGTTCGAATCCCGTCAGGGACCCGACGTTGTGTCCTTGGGAAAGGCACTTTACACGAATTTTCCGCACTTCACCCAGGTGGGAATGGGTACCCGGCTATAGACAGCAAAAGATCTTGCCAGTTTGTTAGTGTTTGAGCGTTTAATCAGCTGCTTGCACTGTATTCTTCCCGGGAAGCTGAAAATGTTTCGGAGTGTTCTATGGTCTGCTGGGGTAATAATATAGTGTAAAGCACATAGAGCCTGCTGTTGAGCGGGGATATGCGCTATACAAATGCTATTTATTATCATAATTATTATTATAATGACATGGTCTAAGACATTTACCTGTCAAAGACAGCTGCTTTTCTCCTCCACAATGCATGACCATCTTAAACAATTTCAAATGCATATTGCTGAACAGGGGACTAATGAGCACTGGGCTATTGTATATTCTGCTACACATGGGACAATACTGTACTGGGCTATTGTATATTCTGCTACACATGGGACAATACTGTACTGGGCTATTGTATATTCTGCTACACATGGGACAATACTGTACTGGGCTATTGTATATTCTGCTACACATGGGACAATACTGTACTGGGCTATTGTATATTCTGCTACACATGGGACAATACTGTACTGGGCTATTGTATATTCTGCTACACATGGGACAATACTGTACTGGGCTATTGTATATTCTGCTACACATGGGACAATACTGTACTGGGCTATTGTATATTCTGCTACACATGGGACAATACTGTACTGGGCTATTGTATATTCTGCTACACATGGGACAATACTGTACTGGGTTATTGTATATTCTACTACACATGGGACAATACTGTACTGGGCTATTGTATATTCTACTACACATGGGACAATACTGTACTGGGCTATTGTATATTCTACTACACATGGGACAATACTGTACTGGGCTATTGTATATTCTGCTACACATGGGACAATACTGTACTGGGCTATTGTATATTCTACTACACATGGGACAATACTGTACTGGGCTATTGTATATTCTGCTACACATGGGACAATACTGTACTGGGCTATTGTATATTCTGCTACACATGGGACAATACTGTACTGGGCTATTGTATATTCTACTACACATGGGACAATACTGTACTGGGCTATTGTATATTCTACTACACATGGGACAATACTGTACTGGGCTATTGTATATTCTGCTACACATGGGACAATACTGTACTGGGCTATTGTATATTCTGCTACACATGGGACAATACTGTACTGGGCTATTGTATATTCTGCTACACATGGGACAATACTGTACTGGGCTATTGTATATTCTGCTACACATGGGACAATACTGTACTGGGCTGATGGGCTGAAAGGCAAAAGCTGCCCCCATTTCAAGTCTCAAGAATAACATTGCTGAACTCACCCTCTCTAGGAACCAAGAAGAGTTTCCCACTTTGTCTGGGAAGGACAATCTCAGTTTGAAAATTTGTCCAATGCTAACAGAGTCAACCTGTGGATAGAACATATTGACATGATAAGGTACATGATCATTACTGTCTGGATGAGATAAGCTGTTTTATATAGAAGCGAGATTAACAAACTATTTCTCTTCACAGAAAATAAGTGTTATTTTCTGAAAGAAAATTTTGACTACAAAAATGAGCAACGCTAGCACAGCATAAATCACATTACACCAAGATGGCTTAAACAGCAAGATTCAAGGTCAAGTATGATAGCATAAGAGTATTTTTTCATCCTTCTAGAAGATTCCCTCTCAACTTTGTACTCTGTAGGCACACCGCGGGTGCCACTACCTTCTTCTCTCTCCACTCTCCAACTCCCAAGCAGACCAGCACAGAACCCTCCTGCAGATCTATTCTATGTACTGTAGGCTCTTAGGCTTAACTCTTAAAACCCCATCGGACGCTGGGAGCGTCTGATACTAGTGACAAATGTTGCGTTTTATTTAATGCTATTTTTTGCTTGTTTTTCGGAACTGTTCCAGAACCAAGTTTATTAGTAATGACTAAGCCTTTGTTTTTACCATTTATAAGTTGGAGGCAAGCTTTTGGGGTTATAATGAGACATACTGCACCAGGTTTAGGTGACTGTAGGAAAAAATCCGGGAAACAGTGGAAAAAACTCAGTGTTTAAAGAGTTTAACACAAAAAAGCCACCACATCCTAGATCTCTATCTCTTCTCTCCCCTCAACAAATTAATCGCTTCCTCAGAATTACACAGTTTTTATCTCACATTTCGGGCTGCTTTGAGTTACTAATACTAAGACCATGAGATAAAAAACTAAAAGTCTCATCTGCTCCATTAAAATTGTAAGATTGTTTGTTGAAGTTGTTGTAAAGATGTTCAAAGGATTGCATTAGAAAAAGCTTGACATGATGTGAAACTCAAAATCTTTGAGAACTAGGTACTGAGCAGATAGAACTTTGTAATTCTAAGGAAGCAAAATACCAACCTGAGTGTGTATGCAAGAACTTGGACGCAGTTCTGAATCTTTGTTGAGGTGCACAGGGGTTGATGGTCCAGCAGTGCCGTACAACACAAGATGTACCGGGTCTGTAGTGCCAGCACTTTCCTGGGCTCCTGTCCACACCCAGATGTCAAACGATCCTGCGTAGAAGATGAAGGGAGAGAATTCCCAGTGGAGGGGCTTGCTTTTAGGAGATAACTGGATGCACTGAACCAAAAAACCAAACAACTCGCCTACTGACCCGCTTGGGCAGAGCTCATAAGCATGCCATCAAAATGGTTTGTGTAAGTATGTGTGGATTTCATTGTTCTCTAGTCCACCCCATCCCTTCTCCTTTACTCACTTCATCCCAACCTCTCTTTCCACTCATTTCTTTCTTCTTCATTAAAAATGACTGGTCATTATCAGTAAGGCATTGCATCGTTCCTCATTGTCACATCTACTGAGGAGCTGATATTTCAGAAAATCTACAGTGCCATTTGGAAAAACTAGAGCGATGGTCAGACCTCCCCCCTCCCCCAAAACTGTAACTAAAATGTATTGAAATTGGTAATATTGTAGTTCTTTGTATTGGTCCAGCCTTGAAGAAGGCAAAGAAAGCAGGATCCTTAGAAAACTTTATTGCCCATTGCTCAAACTGGGCTCTTTGGCAGACATTCTTTTTAGAGTGTGTTCTTAGGGGTGCAAATTATAAAGAAAAAATTCCATTACATGGTAAAAGTGTGCTCTTATGTGATGGGCCAGATTCTTACGCGTGCTCTTGGATGGAGACCACCGTATCAATCTATCTACGAAACAGAAAAAAAAAGCTTAGGCCTATGCATGGGAGCTGTCCAACAGTCATGTGCACAAAACATCATTCTCTAGAATCTTTACCTTTCCCGTCAGGATGTTTATGACCCAGTAAGGCATAGTCAATTCCGTTAGGCAGAGATGTAGCTACACCAGTTTCTGTGAACAAAATAGAATAAAAGAAACATTGGCATGATGGACACATTGAGATTTGGGGAAGTGCGCAAGTACTTGTAGTGGTGTCGGTGGCCTAGTGGTTAGACTACTGGACTTGTAATCACGAGGTTGCGGGTACAGGGTTTGAGCCGCGTGCCCGACGTTGTACCCTTGGGAAAGGCACTTTACACAAATTTTCCTCACTTCATCCAGGTGAGATTGGGTACCCGGCTGTAGACAGCGAAAGATCTTGTCAGTATGTTAGTGTTTTAGCACCTATAAATGGCTGCTTGCACAGTATGCTTCCCAGGGCGTTGAAGTTGTTTCAGAATGCTCTCAGGTCTGCGAGGGTTATAGTATAGACTGTGAAGCGCATAGAGCTTGCTGTTGTGCGGGGATTTGCGCTATACAAATGCTGTCTATTATTACTATTATTACTACAAGACTGTAGAATTTGTTCTCACAAACTTACAGCCCATAAACAATAACAAAAAGTTGAGTTTTTCACAGGAAGGAAATTTACTAATGTCCTGTCTTGTTGTGCATATGCGTGAGTGCACCTAACCTTTGTAACATCCACTGCCATTTAAACGACCAAGACAAATTTCTCCCTGCAAGACGAATAAAGATTATCATTGTCACTGCAATTGTCATTTCCTTGTACATGAACACTAACTTGCTTCTCTTTGCACGTAAACACAGACTGAAATCTCTCTTTCATAATCTCATTCAAGGAAGAAGTCCTTTGTACGTTATGTCTACACAGAGATTGTACCAACTACCACAGATGACATGGTAACAGAGGGGTTGTTTACCAGACAGTCCAAGAACAACCGCGCTGTTTTCGTCATCATCCAGCCAGCAATTTGCACGGAAGACATGTTCAGACAAAGACCAGAGACTTTCCATCACCTTGACACTTTCCACAAACCAATTTTTGGCTGAAACAAAGTAAAATGACAAATTTAGTTAGTCCACAAGTATAAGGTACTTGTAAGCTATGGTCACAAATGTCTAACATTTTTTTGGGCAAAACTCATTTTATTATCAAGCCAATAATTTAGATTACATTTTAACCCTTTTCAGTATGTTAGTGTTTTTGTGCCTCTAAAATGGCAGCTTTCACTGTATGCTTCCTAGGATGTTGAGGTTGTTTCAGAACGCAATCAGCCTGCTGGGGTAATAATAAAGATTGTAAAACACATAGAGCTTGCTGTCGAGTCGAAAATTTTATTATACAAATGCTATATATAATATTATTTATTGTTAATTGACTTCAGATCTTACCTCGGCCTTTCCCTTCAAAACCAAGCCGCACACTTGTGATCTCCCCAACACTGACTGCCTCCAGCATGTAGACGTCCAAGATCCCTTCCTTCATGTTCTCCGAGGCACTGGCTAATGGGCGAGTCAGAAGCTGCTGGCCCGAGTCTCCGTTTGTGCCGGTCAGACAGATGGAGCTGACCCCTCCGTGAGCCCCAGAGTTGGGAAGTCTGCCAGTTTGTATCAGCACCAGGTAACGCATCACTGAAAGTAAAAGATATATATGTGTGAGACAGCATGGCGAAATAAGGTGCTTGTCAAAATAATGAAATCGAAGAAAACGCCATTTTTTAAATGCAGGTTAAGCAATTTTTATCAAAATTTTGGTTTTTGGCTAATCACCTTTTTTCAGTTTAAAAACATATTTCTGTATGGATTTTACAGAAAAATGTTGCTTAAAGGAACAAAAAAATGTACATTTTTAGTTTCCATGGATTCTCAAGCTATGGAAGTCTCCTTACTTTGGCTGTCATTTTCTCTCTAATTTCTCCATTGGAACCAGGCAACCCCATCTCCTTCAATGGTAAATATCTTGACTTTTATATAAGATAGATAGGTATTTTCTTAATTGAAAGCAAGACAAATGAACAATTTTTAAGACAATACCAATAACTCTACATGCTCAAAAATTGACGAGCGCCTGATTCCAGTGCGTTGTGACATATATTTACATAGCGATTCCCTGTGCAGGAAGTCATTTACATTTATCATTTATGTTACTCATCAATGTAGGCTATGAAAAGACAATTTACCTTAAAACAACAGTTTGTGATGACTTCAGCTGAACCATTATAATATAGAAAAAAAACCGCAAAGGGAGGAGTTTGAAGTGGTCGTTTGTTCAGGTGATAGTCTCGGACAGGTGTCATCAAAGCAGGTTAGACTGAATATTTCAGATTTCAACTCCTTTCACATGATATCATATGAGAGTGACTTTTTATATGTATGCATAAGACCTGTTGTATGAAATAATATCCTGTTAACAAGTGATTAAAATGATTTTAGACTAGAAATTGAATTGGAATTTACTGAACTTTTCCCCCCATTTAATTAAATTTAAACCAAGTAATGATTAACATCACACTGCGTTCCAATGGTCAAGTAGTGGTAGATCAAGATGCGACCACGTGTGCTCGGCTAGATGTTAACGAGAGGGGAAAAGTGATTAAAATGATTTTAGACTAGAAATTGGATTGGAATTTACTGACCCCCCCCCCCCCCCCAAAAAAAATGTATTCACAATTGAGCTATAAAATAGCCTACTATTACTTTTTTAAAATCTTCTGATTTGAACCCACTAACCAGGGGTTGGCATCCAGCCCGGGGTTTCCAAGGCACATTCTCTAAAGAGCTGCCCGTCTTCCTGATCCTCTGCCAGCCAACGATTGATTGTGAATAGACAGTCAAATCCTGTATCAGCATGCTTCATTTGCACCTACAGGAAACAAAACAGCAGAAGCAAATCAACTTAAGAAGAAAATTAACAATGGAAAGCACAATGTTGTTCATATAGCCAGCTTACCTAGCAAACTTTCCATAACTCTAGTCTTCTGAAGTTACCAGCTTTTGTGATACTTAACTTGTGAAAACATTCAGAGCAAAAGCTAGAAGTGAAGTAGTAAATAAAATGATAACACAAAACCAAGTGAAAATGAATACGAAATTTGCTTCTGAAACAATGTAAAACAGAAGCAAATAAAATATTGTAGTAGGCTGACTTTACTCTTATAAAATATTACAAGCATTTTATACTTTTTTTGTGTTTATTTTCTCAATAAAGTTAAATAAAAAAAACCCATAAGGCCCTACTGCGGACAGCAAAAAGCAAAAAGACAGTTGCAACACTAATCTAAGTATTCAACGTAATCAATATAATGCAAATACTTTTTCGTCTAACTCACTCACCCAATCCACATGCCATGACGGGTCATTGTTCCGACCATCATGCTCCAGTCTGATCTTGGTTATCTCCCCTATATCGCCTATGTTCGCGTCAAACTCCGACTCTCTCCCCTGAGCAAACTGCGAGGATGAAGCCGAGCCATCTCCTAGTGGTATGGGGTGAGAGATGTCCTGGGTGCCATGCACTGTGAGGTACACTTGGGCTCGGGTATCAGAGCCGGGGAAATCAGAGGTTCTCACCGTGATTTTCCACTGCCCACCTGATAAGGATGTAGAAAACAAAGTAACTTTAGTTAGTTTTAGCAGAGGTTTTACTGCGTTCGCAACTGCATAAGGTCATATGAGCACCAGAAGATTAACTCATTCGCAACGTATTATTTTCGGCTTGTGAACAAATTTTTTTCGGGAAGGCGAAATGAGATGATGACTAGTGCGCAGTTCAAAGGTCTTTAGGGCAACAAATTCAAATAGATATTAACATATTACGCACCGAAATTTTCAGTATGATTTGTAGAATACATCTGTAATGTTTATTTGTGTATTTTTCAACTCTGGTTCCTGTAAGAGGCGATTATGCAACACAATTTTTCTTGGATGCGGATAAAATTTGAAAATAAAAAATTAATAATCTTCGGTGAAACTCAAAAAATACGTTTGCACCTAATCAAATGATACATCAAAATAACCATAAATGAATATAGAACTGGAAAATATTGACAAATTTGCAGTTATTTATATACATTCCATAAAATTTGCACATTTGGATCATGACATCCGATATTGAAAAAAAACAACAAAAATTTTATAATCTTGAAAAATGGACAAGATGCATTCACAAACATAAAAAAACACTCGTATCGTTTATGGAATTATTCAGAATTGTATTTGGAATAAACTTACACATGTCTTGAGTGGTACTTTTTGTGTAATTTCACCAACAAAAGTGATTTTTGAGAGAGAAAAAATAGTTTGACAATTTAGATCTAGATCTAAATCTAGCACTGAAAAATATGGATTTCTCTGTAACAGAGCAATGGAAATTTGAGCCCAATTGTATCAATATTCTAAAGAAGAGTCCTACATTTCTTTAGTGGGCAAAATAGTGATATAGATCTATTTTGTTGAGTAAAAGTACATCTAGTAATACTGGTGTCTGGGCTATAATTTGAGCATCGCGATAAAACAAAGTCGTATAAACTTCGAGATCGTGTTTCAAAACTGAATCAAAACTTCCGATTTTCGGTGGAACATTATATTATGACCTTTATTTTTACATGGATATGAGGACTGGAATAGATATAGGCCTATATTAGAATCTGAGCTAAAATTGAAGATCGGTTCTCGAGTCGCCGGGGGCGGCTTAGCGTACTGAAGGCACCTTAGCCGCGCCGCCCCCCCCCATGGCTTGGCGTAGCGAAAGAGTTAAAGGTGTTACAAGAGAGTAACAAACATAAAAAAGAAAAAGGGGAGATAAGGACGATAAATGTTTGATAGGAAAGAAGAAGCAAACACACCAGAGCACCCGCCAACCACCCACAAAGTAACTTTAACTCCTTCACTACCGCGAGCAGTGTTTCACAGCTCTCCATTTTCTGCTTCAAAACCAGCCCTCCTTTCGTAGAAATCGAAACTGGAATCTCAGGCCTAAGAATGATCATTTTTAGCAAAAGGTTGAGATAGGTCATTAGTTCCCCTTTGTTTTCATACATGATACATGGCTTATACTGAAAATTGAACTCAAAATCTTTAATTCATCTGAAGGTACATAGAATCAGAAAGTACGTTACAGATAAGGTCCAGTCCAGGTGAGGAAGACCCCCTGGTAGCGAAAGAGTTGAGTTAGTAAGTATCATATTCCAACATAATAAATCACAAGAGTAAGTATCATATTCCAACTTAATCACTAGAGTAAGTATCATATTCCAACATAATTAATCACAAGTGCATTTCCAACAAGACATTACAAGGTAAAAGTTGTTCCTGCATCCGATCCGGACATTGGAGATTGCCTTATTAGTGAGACAATTTCCTGGGCCTTCGGGCATATTGTGGTGGGGTGGCCAGTTCCTTTCCATGCCGCCTTTGCCTCCCCAACTCGAAGTCAGGTACCATAACTGCTGGTTGGGCAGGAGGGGGCGAAAAAAATTTATGTCCAAACCAAGGCTCAAACCCGGACTTTCCTCTTCGGAGACGAGCCCACTAACCGCTCCACCACCGAACCCATTTTAAGGTAAGTGTTAATATTCTAACACTATTAACCATAAGCACCTTTATCACAGGACACAAAATATACAATGATACAGCACAAACAACAATTTTTGTTGTGACAGAACTGTGCCACTGATTTTTTTTTCTTAGAGTTTAGCAATGGGGAACACTAAATATTTGTATAATGATGATCTAAAAACACAACTTCAGAGAGGAAAAGCAAAATTTTGATTGTTGACAAGATAAGGTTCAGTTTTGTCTTTGCATTGCTAAAAATAAACACCAAAAAAATCAAAGCAATTCTATTATGAAACATTTCTTAAGTTTCTTTAAAAAAAAAAATGCTAAAATGGTATACAAAAGCAAAGGCAAAAGAGAACTCACCACATTCAGAAGGCACATCATGTGATACAGCGGTCTGAGGAAGCTCTGAAAAAAACCCCCATACAAATAGTCAAACTATGCCTTATATTATAGTTTTTGCGGGATTCACAATCCTGTTGAGTAAAGTTGTTCCCCCATCCGATCTGGACATTGAGGATTGCCTTCTTAGTGAGACAACTTCCTGGGCCTTCTGCATATTGTGATAGGGTAGCCAGTTCCTTTCCTTGCCGCCTTTACTTCCCCAACTCGAACTCAGGTACCCATTACTGGTACCAATTTATTACCACCAAATGAGAACCTATTGTAAACTCACATTTTCCTCCCTCTCTGCATCAAACTGTGGACAACGAACCAAATACTAAGAGAGATATTTGTTCACTTGATGACCTCAGTGCCTAAGTTACCATGATGAATAATTTTTTTTATTTTCAAGAAAAAATGTTGCAACAATTTGAGAAGCGCTGTATTTCACATTTTTATATACCCGTACCTTGCTGAAATATTTCATAGATTGTTTAATTGCTGAAAAGTATAGGGAAAACATCAAATTAATCTTTTACTTTCCAAATTTGATTTCAGGAGGAAACAACTTTATGACCAAAAGAATAAGTTGTACATTTCTGCTTTGTCTAAAATTTTGTCTAACAAAAGGCAACCCAGAGATAAATCTGCATTTTATTTCAATAAAAATTTGTCCGTTTGTAGAGAACAAAGTTTAGTATCATACCCATCAATCTCAGCATGCGTTCTGTCTTCCCATCATCCTCGCCTTCGTCCAGCCAGCGACCACAGGGAAACACAAAACTTTCCTTAGGAGCAGCAGATTCTCTGATGACAACATGTTCCAAGAACCAGCCTGAGCCAGGACCCTTCCCATCATGACTGACAACCACAGAGGACAGCTCTTTCAGGTCCACAGCTTCAACAGTGAAAGTGTCAGTCTGGATCGTCACAAACACAAATGTAAATAAAGTATTAATGAAGTAAATTATCTGTTTTATTTCCTTTTAACCCTATCCGTATGCCCTGGGGTCACTTTGTACTCCTGTGGTTCTATTCTTCACATGCTGGGGTGGGAATTGTAAGGTGAAAGATAAAGAAAAATTTGACAGAACCATTAAGAAAGCCAGCAAGATCTCTGGATATGATTTTAATAGAATGGATGAAATGTATAACACCACATGCATAAAAAAGATAAAAAGCATTTTAAACGACCCATCACACCCCTTTTCCACACAAATTGTAAGATCATGCAGCGGCAGATATGTACCTTCAAAAACAAAGAAAGAAAGATATAAAAGAAGTTTTTTACCATCTAGCATAAGGCCTTTGTCAGAATGAGCATAGATGTGTGTTGCTCTTAGAGTATGTATCTGTATATAACTCCAAAGGTCTAGTTTTTAAATTCCTGCATATGGTTGAATGATGCATTTGATGTAAATGTACATTTTGTCAGCTTTACTTTTCCTTTCATATTGAATTTTAATGAGAGTAATATATATAATTTAAATTTTTTATGCATACCTGCATGTGTTTACAGTCCTGTACAGCCAAGGAAAATTTCCCTCAGGGGTAATAAAGTACTATCTTACCTTATCTTATCTTATTTTAGAATAATTCGAGTACGAAGACCTCTTTGAAACTTTCAGTATTTCTCAAAAAATAATTTTGAGAGACTGTTATGCAAAGCGTACAGATTGGAATAATGAGTAAATTTTCTCTTTGGAAAGTGGTGGCACAGAGTTCCCTACATCATATGGATACGACAGTAAAACCCGATGTACGGATAGGGTTAAAAGACACACACAAAAAAAGTTTCATCCCCTTCTATACATGATGTAAGTCATCTTAAAAGAAAAGCCTGTGGTTCCCTGTGAGACAGGAGGCTGAAATTAAAAGCTTGAACTTTGACCTTCAGTCTGCAAATCACATCCAAAACCAACTATGCCACAGCAGCCAATAGTGCGAATTAATACAGATTCATAAAAAAACAGCCATTTTGCATCATAACTTCTAGCAACAAGGGATAAAATTTACTGATTAACCAATGGCTCCACGAAAACAAGGAGTGCAAAACACCAACTGAGCAGAAAGAACAACAAACTGTTGAAAAAATTTCTTTCAGAATTAATGTTTTAATTTCTTGGTAATGGTTTCTTACTGGCAACACATTTTCTGTGTCAAAGAACTTCAAATATAAAACGCAAACAAGTAACTCACCCCACCACGAATGAACTTCCTTTTCCCATTTTTCTTTGCTCTGTGTAAAATTCTGGCACCAGCATCACCATTGGAGCCAAATATGGTGAGGGATACAGTAGCATCAGTCTCTGCCGCCCAGTGGTCTCCAGTTGTCACTTGCACTTCATAGATTTTCACTGTGAGAAATCAACACAGAGCATACCGTCAGTGACCTTTTCACTTTTTTCCAAATATAAATGTGAAGTGTGCTGACAAAATGAGTTACTTCTCACAATCCACAAATGGAGATGTTGGCCAAAAATCGACATTGGGATCAAATTTGTAGATTTTCTATTGATGCCACATTCTTTAATTATAACACACCTTTTATTATTATATAGATTGTAAAAATTTCACCTATAAGCGTGATATCCCTATTTCTAAAGGGCTCAAATCCAAGAAGTAACTCATTTTGTCAGCATGCTTCACAAATAACAGATTTTTATTCAGTTTTAGTTAGTTTAGTAAGAGCGCAACTGTATAAGTTCTCAGCAGTAATACATTTAGTTTTAAAAACGAAGTTTGAAAACTTGCTTAACCCCAGCATTTTCTAAAATAAGTTGCTTGCCTTTTAGACACTTTAGTACCTGACAACTTAAACATAGTGACTGGTTAGGGGGCGCCACTGGTAGGTCCTGTTTCTTTACTTTTCCTCTGTTGTTTCTGTCTATCTTTCTTACTTTTTCCCAGAACTAAATGACCAATACTGGGTCGATGTACTTTTTACTCACACAAACAAACAAACAAAACCAAAATGGTCCACTCAACACATCAATCTTTCATGAGAAAATATAAATATACTTATAGAGAGATATTGCAGTGGGAGAAAACTCGTGGGGCGAGCAGACAGCAGGGGATCTTCAGAGGAAGAACCCCTCTCTAGCAAATGTTTTGGCCCTAATTTCCTAACAATCTAAGGGGGCCGGGCCACACTCAGGTCATGACTCCCAAGTGCTCTCCTGCTGTTTTTGTTAGTTTGTTTTCTGTTTTCTTTGCGCTGATCGGGCATTTCAACAAAATTCAAAAGTTAATTTCAACAAATACCATGAGAGAATCTTACCTGGCAAAAGTTCCTTGTCTGCAGCAACCAGTGGAAGCTCTCGAGACAGATCTCCATCTTCCATGTCTCTTGACATCCATCGATTAAAGGAAAACACATAGGTCTCATCTGTGCTTTTATCTTTCAGTTTCACCTGAAGGCATAAAAGCAAAGAGCACATGTCATTGACATACACATATATTATATTAAATTTCTGACAAACTTGTCTTTTCTTACAATCCAAGGAGTCATTAATACAAAATACACAATAACTAAGACAATTTCCTTCTAGTTTTCACTTTCACAAAGAGTGAAATCAAATTGAAGTTAATCCTGTCTTGGTTAAAAAAAAAGAAGACAGCAATTTTATTCTGTACATTAAAACCATGTGAGAAGGGAATTAAAAAAACCCAGCATGGTTCTGCATAAATTAGCATCACGGGTAAAACTTGTAAAGCACATGCCTTATGATTTCAGGCCATTTCCTTTCATGCGAAGAAGACAGAGAGAAAAATCTTCAAATGCAGCTTTTTCACAACAAGCTTAGATAATGAATTCACATCACTGACTGATACAAGCATAGATAAAGTATTTAGCACTTCTACTCTAATGTCCACAATAGGTTTAATAAGTTACAAATTCCTGCTCCATATCAGCTGCTTACTGTATACTACAATACATTTCCAATTGCAAATCAAAAGAACATTTGCCCTCACTTTTTTTTAGAAGAAAACTAAGTTATATAAAGGACTGAAAAACAGTACAAAGATAGTAACATAAATGTTATCAAAATATATTTACATCCTTTCCAGAATCTGATTTACAGTACTGTACACACATACAAACCATTCAATGCCGTACAAAACAAAACAGAATAGAACACAAATACATCTACTCTATTGCTTGGACTATTGTATCACCACTGCTATACATTCTTAAGAACCTGTTATCATTTCCAATTCCACAACTGGGACCTCTATTCTAAGTGTAAGAAAGTATCCAGAGATAAGTAAAAAGGTGAAAAGAGTGAAGTAAGTAAGTAAGTAACAGAGAAATTAAAAAAAAATTACAACATAGAACAAATGTGTCACAACGTGGGGGAATCAGGGGCTCGTCAATTTTTGGTCATATGGGGTTATTGGTGTCCCCTTAAAGCCTGTTCATTTGTCTTCCTTTTGGTGAAAAAAAATACCCATCTATGTTGAACAGCAGTCGAAAAATTAGCAATTGAAACAGGTCAGGGTCACCTGGTTTCAGAGGTAAATTTTGCGATTTCACCACGCTGCCTCATAAATAATTCCCAAATTCATACACTTGTATCAGGAAAAGTTAATTTCAAGAAGATTTACATCACTGTGCAACTGACCTCTTCCAAATGCCAAGCCCGCCAGTCTGGATTGTCGTCTCGAGAAACACGGATTTTGTAAATTTCTCCAATGTCACCAGCGGAAACCTGAAAAAACCCCCAAAAAACCCTCAATCTATGAATGCAGCACACTCCAGTTTCTGTAACCAGCTAAAACAATATCAAGAAAAATTGTGACATGAAAACTAGAAAACAATTTTTATGCTTTGGAAAAAATAGTTTTAAAGTGATCATACTTACGATGCAAAAAAATCATTATTACACCACAAAGAGAACACATTACAAATATTATTAGATTTAAACCAAACAGAATGATCTACCGGCCAACACTCGCTTAAAAAACAATTTTAAAAATTCTTTTGATGATGATAAAGTGCCATTTAAAAGAATCCCTTTACGTTTGTTAAATGAGTAAACAGAAATGCCTTTGACATAATAACGTCTTAATCTCACCTCAAACTCATCAGAATTTCCAGGCTCAAACAATCTGGCAGTACTGTTGGGTGCAAACAAGTTGATGTCCTCACTGCGACCCTTCTCGCCATAGATAACCAGGGTTGCTTTGCCTCCGTATGCCGGCTGAGAATCCTCAGCTGTTGTGATCCACATCGTATACTCTCCACCTGCAAACGCAGCAACAAATTCTAAATAGACAAAACTTTGAAAAGAAACCAACAACCCAAGAACATACTTCTCAAACCAAGCACATATTTTGGGTTTAATTTGCTCTTTCAAGACATTTCTCGATCTCTTTTCAATTTTTTGTGAAATTAAACTAAACACTTTTTATAAACGGATCTCCAATTTCCATTTTTCTCAGAATGACTGGTATTGCTCTACAGTTTATGAATGGATTAAAGAGAAGCATAGTGAAATCAAGCGTTCATCACAATAGGCCTGTCCACGTGGTTTTATGCACCCTGCATAATTTAGCAAAATTTGATCATTTTTTGCATAAATTCTGATTATTTTCCTCTATTATTCTTTGTTTAAATTAACAGAATCGCATAATTTCACATTTAAGGCCCCAGTTTGCATAATTTCACAATTTTTCTTGCATAAAATGACAGGGACAGGTAGGTCTAATGAAATCGAAGAAACCTGCATTTTCCCGCTCATTTGGACATTTTGATTGATTTTTCGTTTTTTGGCTCAACACCTTTTATGTCTATTCAAAAACACATTTCTATGTGAATTTTGCTGAAAAACATTAATCAAAAGCACAAACAAAATGTAATTTTGCAGCTTCCGAGGACTCTCAAGCTTTGGAAGTCATCTTACTTTGGTAGCCATTTTTTGAAGCTAATTTTACCTTTAAAACCAGGTGACCCCCACTCCCCCTTAATCATAAATATCTCGACTTCTATTCAAGATAAATGGGTATTTAAAAAAAATTGAAAGCAAAACAAAAGAATAAACTTTCAGATGATACCAATAACTCCACATGCCCAAAAATGATGAGCGTTTGATTTCACCGCGTCGTGACACATACTGTTTTAATTCAGTACTATCACAAGATCCTAAACAAGGCTCTTACTGGACTTGGCTTTTGGCTTAGGTCTTTGGCCAGGTCTGAGCTCTCTCTCCGTGCTCCCATCCTCATGTCCTGCATCAAGCCAGCTGGAAAAGTGAAGGGAAGTTAAGATTGAGTAATTTTGCAGAGGATAGATTAGGGCAATAGAAACACTGAAAAGTAGATGGAGCAAACTAATATTCATATATATGTGTGTCTCACAATGGCATTACTGAAAGTTTCAATAAGGCAAATTCAGTACATTTAAACTCCATGATGAAATGAAATTGCAGTTTTCCATTAGAAATCAGGAGACTGGGAACACAAGTAAAAAAATCTGGTAAAATTTTATAGCATTAGCAATACAATAAGATCATATAAGTGTCCAAGATTAGAGGTGTTGCAAGAGAGTAACAAAAAAAAAAAAAAGACAATAGAAGTTTGAGAGAAAGGAAGGAGCAAACCACATCAGAGCACCCGCCAACCACCCACGATCTCCATCTGCCTGATGGGATGTTGTATCCCTCTCAGCATGGGTTGGCCCTGACAGGCACGGTCAAAGAAGCCCATCCCCTAAATGATCTAAACTGTACTGATTGGGGGGGAGAATCATTGATAATGACAATCTTTTAACTCTTACTTGTCGCACGGAAAGAAAGTCTCCACTGGCAGGTCGGAAGAATTTTTCTCTGTTATCGCCACATAGGACAAGTACCAGCCATTCCCTGGGGTCCTGTCAGAGTGACCAATGGTGACCGATGTGATGTCACCGAGTGACACAGCTTCCAGGGTGAATCTGTCAATCTGGAAAGGGAAAGAAGAAACTAGTGTCGTTGTTGTGGCCACTGTCATCCCAGTTTGTTGAGATATTCACAGAATGTATGAATGATAATGGCATTTGCTTGACAGGGTGCAATGTTGTCTATCTCCCAAGGGACTGAGATGCGGAATGACTGAGGGACTTATCGTGACATCATGAATTTATGCCACAGGAGAGGATAATCTATAATTGCATACATGTGGAAGGTTGTTTTCTATAGATGAAAAAACTACTGAATGTAGAACCATGAAAAAATTACTGATGGTAGTTCACAGACCAAGCTAAATTTCTTTTCTTTTCAGTAAGTGCTTGCATTTGCCTAAACATTTTTTTAAAGAAAAAAAAATAGAAAACACTATTGGCAGTTTACGAGTTCCCCATTCTTCATTTTAATGCAGTGTTCAAGACATATTTCAAGACTTCCGTTCCCATGCTGTGCGCACTGAACCCACAATGAATTGACGATGAAGTCCATTCATTGAACGGGATACCCAGCTAGTATGACCATACATAAGAACTTTTTTCAGGTAAGGCTAAAGCTCAAGCTGATCCAACAGTTATGAACAGAATATTATGAATTGTTGATGTACCAAAAAAAATAAAAAAATCTTGCACACAGTATGCTCATCAAATGAAACTTCTATTGTAACAATGACAAAACCCATTTCTACACATCACTGTGACACATAGCTGTGCCTGAATATTTCCATCATACACTTACAGGAAACCCTTTTCATGTCAGTGTTTTCAATTTACTGCCACTAAATAGATTATTTACCTATCTGCATTTTCTTTTTATATGCCAAATTGAACTAGCAAAGTATTTTCCCTTCGCTATAAACATTTATAACGTGAAGACTGTTCTACAGTATGGTTCAGAGACATGGAGGCTCACAGCATCAGCAGCAAGGAAACTGCAGAGCTTCGTAAATGGAAGCCTACGAAGGATAGTGGGGATCAAGTGGTACGATCGAGTCACTAATGCTCAACTGTGGGAAAGAACAAGCCAAAGGCCAATAAAGGAAGACATACAGGTGAAGAAATGGAAATGGATTGGACACACTCTGAGGAGACCCACGACAAGCATCATTAGGCAGGCTTTAACATGGAACCCACAAGGAGAACGTAAGAAGGGAAGACCAAAGATGACATGGAGGCGAGCGGTACAAGCGGAAATTGAAAAAGCGGGGACATCACGGAAACAGAGAAAAGGATGCTCAGGACAGGCTTCACTGGAGTAATGCTGTTGATGACCTGTGCTCCACTGGGAGTTAAAAAGGGAGAGAGAGAGAGATAAACATTTATTATGTAGAGAGAATCAATAAGACATCATGCAACAAACATGAAATAACTGTTTGCATAAATGCAATTCACTTTCCCAAGGGAAAGTTATTAAAATGTCCTCCATTTTTTGCAGAGTGAAGCTTTTATATTTCTGGTAGTCAATAAACATTTCCTTTTTCTTTTTCTGTTCTGACATTTTTTTCCCCTATCAAAGTAAACCAAAAGAAAAACTTGAACAATATATGTGCACCATCACAACAAAACTAAAAGCAACAACAACAACAACAACAGGCTCCAGCTATAGGATCAATGAAGTGTTGAATACCTTTCCTTGAGAGAACATCTTTCCTTCCGTCTGTGTAACATACAACCTCCGCATCCCAGAATCTCCTCTTTGGCCCATCAAGTTAATGAAGACGGGCGCCTCAGTGTCTGCCCCTGGTATATCCCCGGTGTGAACCTCAATGCCATAGGTGACCACTGTAACGTTAGCAGATTAAGGTTTTTAAGCTCCAGTTGATCATTGTTCACATGACAACATACACTTTTTGCAATAGTCAGAATAGTTTGGTTTTAGTTAGAGTTTTACGGCACTTGCAACACAGTAAGGTCATATAAGTGCTGAAGATTAGAGGTGTTACAAGAGAGTAACATACATAAAAAAGAAGAAGGAGAGATAAAGACGATAGTTGTTTGATGGGAAAGAAGGAGCAAACCACACCAGAGCACCCGCCAACCACCCACAATAGTCAGAATAGGAAAAGAGCTCCTTTGCAAGGAAATAGAATACACACATTTCATCTTTCCATAATGACCATAAGTAAGTAAACAATTGGTCCCTTTTAAGCACAAAGGGGTTATCCCGAAAAATGCTGTTTTGAGAAAATCGAAGGTAAAGTTTTTGCCCCATGTTTAGTTTCTTAAAAAGACAAGGAGAGTTTTCTTTATAACCAAACAAATATACATACCAATGAAATCAAACTTCTCCTATAGATAGGGTAATGCTCACTTTTAGTGTAGATCAAGATTTCTGGAAACCCCCAAAATCTGGGTAAGCCCACTTGTCCTTAAAAGCGACCAATTGTACAATCATGAACTGGCACATCATAAGTCCAACTAGTATACACAGGTGTAAGTGATTGTGGACCAAAGTCCAAGTGGAGCGTTCTAAACACTTACAGTACCAAAAGCTCATATATAGTGAAAAACACTCAAGTACTGCATCAGTTTAGAATGCAGAAGCCCTGGTAGAATTTTCAAAAAATAAAAAAAAACCTTCACAGCCCAAGAAACACGCTTTAAAATTCACAGACACTCATCAACCATTAAGCTACCATATAGAGTGACTTCCTTTGGTATTTACTTCAGTTCAGTGAATCTGTTTGTTGTTTAATTATGTTTAGTGTCTAAAGTCACCGGCAGTAATGAGCGCAAACTACACCCTGGCAACTTAAATCGCCGACAGTGTTAAAAGTGTTAAGCATGGCACTTTACAGGGTGTTATACAGTTGAACCTGTGTAAGACGGAATCACAAGGGAGCCAGAAAAAAATTCCATCTTAGACATTTTCCATCTTAGACATGGGAATTTAGGGGGAGATGGGGAGGGGTTCAAAGGCCTAGTTGGTGGGATCAAGGATCGCTTGTCCGATCGGCAAGCTGAGGTCAAAACTTCACACCTCTCAATTGCTATCCTGTCTCATAAGGACATGCGTCAGTCTTACTTATCCATTTACCACCAGTGTTTGCCTTTCATAGGACCACAGTTTGACCTATTAAAAACAGATACGTTTGAACATCTCCTTTGCTTCCACCCTTAGCTCCACCAACCGGTGTAACAAGCACAGTCAACCAAAGCAACCCCTGACTGCCATCATGTGACAATGATTCGAGGAACTCTTTTCTCGGCTGGCCGTACCAGGGCAGCAGGCATTAGTCAATCTAATTTCACACCTCTGGCTTCTGGCTACCCAGGAAAGTTTCCGTAGTGGCTCGCTCGAGCTCTCTCACGGGCAGTTGTGAGACTTCGCACCCACACCACCCTGACCATCTGCATCGTTCACGGCTCATAAGATGGGGTAACATCTACCCCCAAATTGCACCCCTACTCCCCTTGCTCACCCAGCGGCATGGCCATGGTGTTAAGTTTAGAGCCGGCGGAACCAAACTTGCGAGTTTTGTTTCAAATTAGGGCTGAATCGGCAAAGCATTTTCCGTCTTAGACAGGTGAAACCCTTAGAAGGGAGCCGATTTTTCTTTTAGTTTCTGATTAGGACAGGTTTCCGTTTCATACAGGTAATTAAAGAGGAATATATCAAGTGGGGAACGGGGATATTCCGTTAAGACAGGTTTCCGTATTATACAGGTTTCTGTTATGGCAGATTTGACTGTATTCATACCTTCCTTTTCGCTCATGTTTCCAAACTGAGAAATTTATTCTCACTGCAATATACAACCTCCTTACCTGGCAAAGGCAGGCCATCTGGTCTAGTGACTGGCAATTCCCGCCAAACGTCACAGTCATCTTTCTGCCTCGACATCCAGCGGTCAACGTCAAATTGTAGTTCGTTCCCTGAGTTGACATCTTTTACGAGCAGCTGAAAGGACAACAGGAATAGGCATTCAGTTATGAAAGCTTAATAAAGCCATGAATATCATAGGTTGTTGCAAATTCCACTCAGTCTTGGAAACAATGTTTATGTCTGATTCTTGAGAGTCATTGCATGAAAGGGAGAATTTTCTTGAAATATGCTCGCTGTCTGCTCTAGGTCTGTACATGTACTGATTCATTCTTCATCATTGTGATTTTTATAGTCCAAATACATGGGATTTGAATGGCTCTTTTTTCTCCTGTAAAAACAGTTATATCTCAAATTCTGTTCCCATCTGCATTCTATGTGTGTGCCAAAGAGAGAAAGAGAGAGAGAGAGAGACAGAGTGAGTGATAGATAGACAAAGAAGGCACAGAAGTATGCAGAAAGAGGAGAGAGTGTGAAAGAGAGGCAGAAAGAAGAAAAAGGGAAAAGGAAAGCCAGAGAGACAGGATGAGAGAGAGAGAGAGGGAGAGAGAGAGGGAGGGGAGAGAGGGAGGAGAGAGAGGGAAAGAGGGGGAGAGAAAAAGAGAGAAAGGGATGGGAGAGAGAGAGGGAGGGGAGAGAAAGAGAGAGAGAGAGAGAGAGAGAGAGAGAGAGAGAGAGAGAGAGAGAGAGACAGACAGACAGACAGACAGAGAGAGAGAGAGAGAGGGGGGGAGAGAGAGACAGAGAGAGAGAGAGACAGAGACAGAAAAGGAAAGAGAGAGAAAGGGAAAGAGAGAGAAGGGAAAAGAGAGACACACACACATGCGCACACATAAAATACCTTATCAAGATGCCATTCATAGCCAAAGACTTCTTCCATCAGCCCAACACGCACTTTGTAAGGATGTCCAACGTCAGGTTCAATGTTGACCTAAGGATTTAGAAAAATTATTATTGTGTTAAAGAAATTCTTTGAAATTACATACTAAAAGAAGAAGAATGGTGTAACTAATTCACTTTTATTCAGTTTCTGCCTTAAAAGTTAACAATTATGACAAACTATATTTTTAGTCAGTATCTGCCAAGTTTGTATGGCTTACTTAAAAGAGGACAATATGCTTTTTAAACTATTTTTTTACTTTGAAATTGAACTTCTTGTGACTTGACTGCATGACACCTGCGTGCATTAATAGTTAAACAAAGCGAGCTTGACGGGATAACTTCGTGCTAACAAGGATAAGTATTAAACAGTCTGTATTAGTCATCAAAACGATGCCTTGTCAAGTCACTACAAAATAAAAATGTACTAAAAAAGAACAACAACCTATTTTCATTTTTGATAATGTGTACTTTACAAAACGATGTTTTATTTTCCCGATGTTTTCAATGCGTGATTCTTGCAGAGGAAACTTTATCTTCATATCGCTGTTCATGGTGACCTCAAACCCATCCTCCAGGGATTGCAAATACTTTTCATAGTTATATTGCTAGTTCATGCATGCATACAAGAGTTTAAGATTAACAGGAACGAACCCTTTTCTGACTTTTGTGCTCTTCTTCTGCCCCAAAATTCCTGTTTAAATTTTACCGATGTTTAATACTCGTACAACCTTTATTTCATCTGTGGTCCCAGGTTTGAAAAGGTCATCGTTGCCACTACCCAGCTGCACGGGTCCTGCTTTTCCATCTGAGCCATAGACATAGAGGACAACGGTGTCCTGCATGATCGCTCCACTTTGTGAACCAGTGCTCACTACAATGCTGGTGTTAGCTGGAACAGCAAACAGATGAAATTCTTACGGTTTTTCAGATTTACAAAGAGACTGAATTGTTGAGATTTTAGGTTGGAATTTACGGCATGTCAGTAAGATAATGGTCAAACTTCTACCACAAAAAATTAGGACAGTAGAAACACTGAAAAGACCTAGAAAAACACATCGACTCAAAACATCCAGCAACAACTTCCCAAAAAGAGTTTTTTTGGGGTTTTTTTTGGTCACTGAATTATAAGATGGCAGTGTTTTCAAAGCACTTAAAATGCATACTGTCATGAAACATTGTGACCCAGCTTTCTTTATAAAGCCCAGGTTCGTCCTTAAAAAAAAACCTCCAAAAAATTTTAAATGTCATCACTCCTTCGCAAAATATATTAATTCTTAAGAGTTCAATTTTTCTACTTGTTACTTTGATATAGCTGCACGAGGCTGGACAATAAATAACAGTTTTGCAATAGGTTTTTAAAAAAGGAGAAATAAGATTTAATTCTACACAAAAAAGGAGAGGAAAATAAGTAACATGCACAACTCATCAATCCTACACATCATCATCATATTGTATATCTATAAAAGCAGCAAAAACATCTTCTCATGTTATGTACATGAAAATAATACTTTCACTTTCCTACAGCCATTTTCTTCTTAACTTTATATCTGTAACATTACCTTCTTTCGTCTTTTCAATTGGAAGTTCTTCTGTAGACAAAAACAAATAAAAACAGTTATACATTTAAAAGCTATTCATAGGAACTAAACATACTAACAATGTGCTTGGAAACAGTAAACACTTGGAAACTTATTATAAAAACTGCTCTTACTTTTTATCAGTTCAACACTCTTTTAAAACATCTTTGACAAAATTTTTAAAAAAATTAATTAAATTTAATTGTTCTTACATTTGTTACACAGGAGCGCGTCAAATTGGACAAGGAAGCTTAAATGAAGATATTGGAAGTGTGCTCTTATAAGAATAGGAAATAATATAATTCACTTAAGTTTTCAAAGTCAAAATCAAGTTGTTGTTTTACGACAACATTATCATTTCTGGAGATTGAAGAGCAACAAATAAATGGCAGACAGCAAAGAATACCATGCAGTTTTCTTTCTTCAAAATAATCATCTTAATCATCTTTTTATAAATTATAAAACTCATAATACAAGAACAAATTCACAGACATAAAGGTGAAACTAATTGACTCAGAGGAAAAGATGAATTTTTCTCTATCACCAGATCAAGGGCAACAAATCAGATACAGCAAGAGTAAATCCAAGAATCTCATGGAATTTCTTCGGCATTTCTTCGTAACAGAGGACAAAAAATTATAAATTAAAAAATCTATACTATGAATATAAATAGTAATATTAATATAATAATATATAACATTTATATAGCGCATTTTCAAAAAAGTAGCTCAATGCGCTTTACATTGGAATACCCATTTTCAAAACCTTTCTTACTACTTCTTTTCTTCTCATGCAATATATATTTATGCATACACACACACACACATACACACACATACACACACACACACACATGCACGGACTATTTTCATCCAGACATAAGCACAGAACAACTGTAATAAAAAAATAAAGGTAAAAGCTTATGAAAGAAAAGCCTGTAGGAACAGGAAATGCTTAAGATGTCTTTTGAAGCTATCAAGTATTCTTGTTGTATATAATATAACTAAACCTTTCTTTTACTCAGTATAATCTTTCAGTGCCCTGTTCCAAATGTACTGACAGTTTGAAAGAGAGACATTGTACAATCTTCAGTGATACAGATCAAATGAAATTTTTAATGAACAACTCAGACTCAATGTTTTTCTGAAATTACACATGGCTAAACGGACAGATAGTTTCTTTTAAGGTCCCTAGGCCAACAGCTAAAAAACATTTGTAACCCCCTCCCCTCCCCCCAAAACAACAACAACAGACAAACAACCAACAGCAACAACAGCCCAAGAATTAAAAACCTGTAACAAGCAAAACAAATAATTTAAGTACGTCCTAGGCCTACAGCTATAAAATATTAGTACCCCCCCAAAAAAAACAACACAACCCAAAACAACAACAGCAAACAAACAACAACCAACAACAATAACCCAAGAACAAAAAACCTGTAACAAGCAAAACAAAAATTTAAGTACTTAAAGATAATGTATAGATGTCTTGCACTTCAACAATTCACCTCAGTTAAAGAGAATTAGCCTTCAAGTATCAATACGTATGAATATACATGTAATACACGTGTATATGGTGCACATTGTGTATTGGAAGTATAAAACATTGTGTGCTTATATGTGCTCATTGTACTTCAGACTGAAAAAAGAAATGGAATAAAAAGATAAAAAGGGAGGAAAAAAAAAAGAAGAAGACATATAAACTGAAATGAAAGAGGAAAAGAGAGAAGGGGGGGGGCGGAGTGAGAGAGAGAGAGGGAGAGAGAGAGAGAGAGAGAGAGAGAGAGAGAGAGAGAGAGAGAGAGAGAGAGAGAGAGAGAGAGAGAGAGAGAGAGAGAGGGAAAGGGGGGGGGGGTAAATATAAAGGTAGGACAGATTTCAAAATGCCTTTGATATTTTTATTTTTGATTCAAGCATTAAAAAACCCAAAGCAAACAGCAGGAACAATTGGAAACAGAAAGATTTTATATTTTTATATTATGTTATAACACATAATACATGTATATGAAAAAGTGTACGGTATGAGTTATTAAGAAATCTATAGGATAGTTGATTCATGAAACTTTGATAATGAATAACATTATCACATTGATACAACTTTTGTTTACCAGGCTGCAAAAAATAAAAAAATTCAGCAACTCATTTGTTGCAGGCCTGAACATGTGTCGCAGTGTTACATACTATGTTCTGTCAAAATTAATGGAGGATTTCTTAAAACTTGAAATAGTTCATTACTCAGAGATCAGATGGGTTTTTTAGAATCTTTCATCAGTTCTTCAACAACCAAATATTAATATATGTGTAGCTCAGAAATTCAAAATTCAATATCCAAATACAGAAAAAGCATATTAAGCCACGTTTTTTACAACATAGCTTCAGAGAAACGAACTTGAGAATGTCTGTAAAAGAATAAAGACTGCATGAATAATATTATAATAGATAATATTACAGTGCTGGAAACAAAACAAAACAAAAAAAAAAAAAAAGAAAAGAAAAGTCATTAAAGTGTAAAAGACAACTTGTTAACAACAGACAGTGTTGCCATAGCAAAGCCCAGGGTGACCGTCAGTGTGAGGAGATTGTACTTTCAACCTTGCACCTCTCACCATCATCAGACATTACAGCTTCATCAGCATCCTCCTCTTCCTCCTGCACCTCTTCCGCTTCTGTCACACCGTCGCCAGTTTCATCTATTTCCTCTACGGTCTCGTCATCAACTGTATCTACTGTATTGGCTGTATGTGGGGAGTCGGGTATATCTTCTACAACCGGTTTTTCCTCTTCTTCTTCCTCTGCTGCCACTTCCTGCATGATCTTCTCCTCCTCAGACTCAAAAGCTATGGTGTCATCAGACTTGACAGAGACTGGCGTTCCGATAGGAGGCAGCACCGGGTGGTTGGATAGTTCCCTAACTGCATGACATATAGTTGTGTCCATTCATAGACCAAAAAATCTTTTGTTTTCACAGGCCTTACTTTCCTTAGCTTAAATCAAACAGTGCAAGTATATAACCAAGGAACACTTATACATTCAAACAACATTTATTATATTAGTAAAGCTAAAAAACAATGCTAAATCTACAACATTAAATTAGTGTAAATTGAAATAGAAGTACAACATGCTAATCTGGTAAAAATTATAGTGCTCTAAGCTTTTAACAAGAATGAAGCTACAGACAAGATAAATGGTTGGCTTATGTAGCCTCGGGTGAGACCATTTGTGACAGTAGAAGGTGCATGCAAGTACAACAAGAAGATAGAGCAGAGCAGGTAAAGCATTAAAAAAGACTGCCACCATACTTCAAATTTTGCACTGAAAAACAGAACAGTAAGCGAATAGTTTTAATATGGTCACAACATTAAATACCACACATATCACTTGAACAAAAACTGTTTAAAACAGAAATGACAATAGACATTAGTTATTTGTTTATTTCTTAGGAGCTTTGCTGGCTGCTACAATGAACGATGAAGAAAAATGTGTCTAACCAACTTTAAAATCCTGGAGACAACTGGTCACATGGTGAGTTTTAGCACATGCAGCTTATTTATTGTTGGCTTCCATAACTTTACATATATATACATGCTCACAACACCCTAGCAATACTGTTGATAAATACATTGTTAGGTCCAAGCTAAAAAAAGCAGCAAATTTCAATTAACCATATTATACTGAAGGTGTTCAGTACAAAATAACTGAATTAGGTGCTAGACTACAGTGTGACCCGCTAGGGTAAGCATGCTTTTGTTCAGATAAAGAGACTCACCAGGAGAAATCTTGGTGGGGGCTGGTTCTGAAAACAAAATAAAGATTCACATTAATCTCGTACCCAATTGGTTAGTGCAACAGCTGCGTTTGGCCATCGGCAATACAGTAGAAAGAACATGTCAAGAAATAGTGCTCATCCCCTAGGCTTTGTGCTAGAATCTAATTGTAAAACCTTTTGCACCAACCACAAATGAGGAAGTACCAGTTGTTGAAACACATAGTGGTGTCTCATTCATAGAGTTCTTGCATTTGGCTCACAACTCCAAATCAACCTTGAAGGAATGACCATCATCATCAATAATTCATTTATAGAGGCACCAGCTATCCATGTCCTGCTGCAGTTTTAGCCCATGGAAGGCATGATATGACCTCACAAGGACAGCTTGATGATGTCATTTTCTCCATTTTTTTGGAAGCTAAAAAAACCCATAAATGGTACTGGCATATCCAAAAGAATGCAGTTAATAAGTGTGTCTAAAAGGGGTGGTATGTAGTTGCCTATTCCTTCTTATCAATGGCTCATCAGACTTTCAAGTAACGCAGTTGTTCAGTCTGTTCATTCGAATTCACAATGTCCATCTTACAACAGACATACAGCTTAGCCCCTTGTTAGGCATTCAGTCCTCATCTTTTACAAGTTGCACCCCTGACAACTGCCAAGTACGCTTTGTGGCCTTGTGGTGAGGAAAACCTTTCCTACATGGAATCAACAGTCTTACCCGAGAGTCTGATGCCAGAACCACTCAAATAGGAAGCCTTTAAAAAGATTAACGTTTTGTGTAAAAAGTGTAAAACTTCACCATACTTTAGAAAAGCAGTCGCTCATCTTTATGTAAATGAGGGTCATTATATTATTCAAGCTCACAACCACAGATTTATTCAACAAAACAAATCCCTTTTTTTTTGTTTCATGGGAATCTCTTCAACTGTTTCTGAGTTAATTCAATTTCTGCGACTTTGTACATGGTGCATTTATTAGTTCACGTCAGTACTTTATATGGTCGCTTTTAAGGACAAGAGGGCTAACCCAGATTTCGGGGGTTTCCAGAAATCTTGACCTGCACCAAAAGTCATAGGCATTGCCCTACCTATAGGAGAGGTTTGGTTTCATTGGTGTGTATATTTCTTTGGTTATAGAGAAACTCTCCTGTCTTTAAAAGAAACTGAATAAGGAGTCAAAAACTTTCCCTTCCATTTTCTCAAAACAGCCTTTTTCGGGATAGCCCCTTGTGCTTAAAAGCGACTGTATAGCTTCACTTCCATTCTAAATATTTGTTGTTTCCCTGTCGGCTAAATAAGGACCTCTGGTGCTCATATGACCTTATGCAGTTGCGAACGCCGTAAAACCTCTACTAAAACAAACAAATGAGGACCTGTCACACTGCAAAGCAACCCAAAAATGTGTTTCACAGCCTGACCCCATGACTATGATAACTTAAGTCACTTAAATTTTTTTTTTTTTTACAGGAACCAAAACTATTCAGAAATACATTTGCTTTGATATATCATCCATATGATAAAGAAGAGAGGAGAAACATGCTACTTGTCTCTGAAGCTAATAGTACCACAAGTTAAGTCCAACTCTCCAATGACATTCTCCAATTATTTTTTTGCAATTTTTGGAAGGGGGAGAAAAGCAGCAGTGGGGAGATCAAATGTTTAAATTGGAAAAGCACTTGTTCATCCGGCATTTGGTTGAAATACACATATTGGCATAACATCTTTTGACATAAAACTGAGCATGTCCCTAGCTGTCCCCGTCGTTTTATGCAAGAAAACTTCTGAAATGACGCAAACTGAGCCGAAAAATATGAAATTATACGATTTTGTTAATTTTAGCAAAGAATGATAAAGGAAAATAATAAGAAATTATGCAAAAATGATCAAATTTTGCTAAATTATGTGGGGTGCATAAAACCACGGGGACAGCCCTAGAGACATTCAACAGTATGGCTCATTTTGAAAGCATGGCTTTCTTTTCCCCGATTCAATCTCTACATGCACTAGAGCAGTGTTTGCATATATAAATAGATATAAATATAAGGTATCCAGGTCTTTGGCATTAACATTCATCTTGGCATAATCAAAAAGACAAATCCCAAGATCGATGGCCACTCAAGTTATCACAATGTTAGTTTCTACTTGGTTTAAAAGATACCCTGTTTAGCGTCTTAAAACTAATTTTTGACCAAAGTCAGTCTTAATCATCTTCAGAATTTAGTGATATGTTGTGGTCTATAAGATACACCACAAAAATTGAGGTAGCCTACTTATCAGTATTTTTTTTAGAGAATGCCTTAGATTTTCTGAACCTAAAGCTCTTCCACTTAGTGGATTGATTGATTGATGATTGTGTGTGTGTGTGTGTGTGTGTGTGTGTGTGTGTGTGTGTGTGTGTGTGTGTGTGTGTGTGAGTGTGTGTGTGTGTGTGTGAATCTTCAGAATCTAGTGATATATAGTGGTCCATAAGATACACCACAAAAATTGAGGTACTTATCAGTATTTTTTTAGAGAATGCCTTAGATTTTCTGAACCTAAAGCTCTTCCACTTGGTGGATTGATTGATTGATTGATTGTGTGTGTGTGTGTGCGTGTGTGTGTGTGTGTGAGTGTGTGTGTGTGTGTGTGTGTGTGTGTGTGTGTGTGTGTGAGGGAGGGCAGGGGGTGGGGGGTGGGGGTGCAATGGTACTGTTTTTTTTCTTTTCAAGTCCAGTGTTTTGCTTCTTGCTTCTGAATCCTTCTGAAGACGGAACCATTTAAAAATCTATATATATGCCTTGCTTCAGTCTTTGCCACAATTGCAATTATTTCAACGTTAATCTAAACACAATAGAGAGGCATACAGTTTGGACAATTTACAGTTAACTTATTATACCAGCACCTCTTTCTTTTTATGTAGCTGTTTTGACACCCCCATTGACACAATTTAGATCATTTAGGAGGTGGGCTTCAGACCTTGCTTGTCAGGGCCAATCTGGGCTGATAGGAATACAACATCTGAGCAGAGAAACCTAGATACTCTATAAAAATTTGCACCACTTCGGAATTGAACCCTGGTCTCCTGCGTGCGACAGCGAGGTGCCAACGGCTACAAAACTAGCGCCGTTTATCCCTCTCTCAAGTAATACATTAGGAACTGAGTTAATGTAATATGATCACCACTATCCTGGTACACTTGAACAGCACGCAGTTCTCACAGTGAAACAGGGAATATAAGTTTCAGCATCAAACAAATATTTCTACTTAAGTTGTGTGTGTTCTTTTTGTGTCAATGGGGCGCAAAACACCTACAATCTTTACAAAAAAAATTGTATTCTTTAAAACAGTGATCAAGTAAAAACAGTTCATTTACTACGCATATTTTTTCTTTAGCTCATAAAAACTTCTTTGAATTGATTTGCACGCACAAAGTTATATACTTTCAAAGCATTTCAGTGATTAATATTCCTTTCTTTGACTTTTAACCTGAAAATATACACAAGAAATTGATCTGTGATCAGACCATACTCACAATGATCTACTCTCGAAGGACAAAAAACCCAGAAAGACCATTTTCTTAGGAATAACTTTATTAGTTTGTGCCACACACAAAAATAACCTTTAAAAACAAAACTGCAAATCCTATGTATATGCGTAGTAAAAGACTATTTCTACTTTTATAGTGCAAAAATATAAAGTAACAAACAGAGACAGTATGAAGTAAATGATAAAAAACAATCATGGCATTAACTTAAGCAAATAAACCGAGTCAGGAAAAAAATATCAAATTGAAGCACCACAAACAAAGGTAAAATAAAAATTATTTAAATCCATTAATTCTAGAGAATGGCAACAGTGACGACAAAACTCTTGTCATTCCTATGACCAAAATCATTGCTCACATCTCTAAATTAAAATCCATCTTCTTCAACCTACACAGAGATTCTCAATGTTTAAATCAGATCCTTCTGAAAGAGAAAAAAAGCGCAGTCCAGCTGTGCTGAAGTTTTGACATTCGATCCAGCTCCATTTCTTACTTACCGTCTTGTTCAATGAATAAAATCCGAGTTAATCTTTTCCGTAAATTTTTTTTTTTTTTGGGGGGGGGGGTTGTATTAACAAATAAACTAACAGCAGGACAGAAAAAGGTATATCTCTACACCCCTATTCTTGGCCCAGCATTAAGGAACATCTGTTACTTCTGTGCATTGCAACTACCCTTCCTCCTTCCTTCTTTGCAACTACCCTTTCTCCTTCCTCCTTTTCCTCCCTAACCAGCAGGTCCTTCTACATGTGTCTAGCAAAATAACATAATAAAACAGAAAAACTACAGCCAAAATGAAGAGAAACATTGACTTTCGTAACTGTCCAAACAAAATGATTAAGATACGATGATCTTTATGATGAAAAAGATGAGAGAGTACGGAATAAATACAGTGTATAAATACAAGTTGAATACAAAATAAATTGTTGGGCTATCTGCAACAGAAAAAAATGCCCAACCCTGATTCCCTCTCAAAGCAGCACCATAAGGCATCTATCAGTACAGAGGGATTTCCTTCATCAGGTGAAAGGCAAATTCATTGTCATGTTGTTCTCACCATTTTTAAGATGCAGTGTTATGTGTAAAAAGTTAGCACCACAACAATTAGTATATCAAACCTTAGCTTTGTTTTAATGTTATACAAATCTATGACAGAAGGTAATTTAAACTGATTCATAAGCAATAATTACTCAGTTTGCTGGTTATGCCAAACATATCTCATCGGGGTCCTAATTGTAAATTAGTTAAAAACAATGTACTTGATTAATCTGTTCACTTAGATCTTCCAAGCATTCTAAGTATCATAGGAAACATAACTTACACAACCCTAAACTTGTAGGAATGTCCTTATTGGCTCTGCTTTGTTCTACACCAAACCTATACGAGAAGGCTTTCATATAAAGCTGTTTATAATATGTGATGTATATTATGATACATAATCACACATCATCTGATCAAGACGGAACTGGGGCAAGGTAAAGAAAATTTGTTTTACTTGGCGGAGTTGGACTAAATTTATCCATAAAACACACTGCTTGTTAAAAAGAACAAACTGTCAAAGCAAGAAAAGGCAAAATGATCTTATCAGAATCATCAGGTCTTATAAATTTAAAAACAATTAAAGCTTGTTTTATTCTGTCAAATAGGATTCTGTAGATAATATTTGTATACAGTACTTGAAGGCTGGCAGATATTTTGGCAAGACCAGAGAAGTGTTCCACACAAACACATACATTCAAAGTAATGTATGCACAGTAAATACAATGATATGCTGATGTTAGTGTAGACCAACATGAAGTTTTGTTATGTCACAGCAAACAAAGTTCAGTGGGTATGTAGGCTTGTCTCCAGCAGTGTACATAATCACAGACTTTTTGCATTAACAACATCAATCGTACAGAAAATAAATCTCCATATTCAATTAAGAGGACATTAAACAGCAGTTCTTTCTATTGGACGAAATGGACAGTTTGATTTTGTCAGCATGTTTGTCCAGATTATGGAATGTGAAATATGAGAACCCTTGGAGCTTTAATTAGCTAGAGACTCTAGTTTGAACCTCAAACTGAACATCAATAATTTAGATATAAAGTATGTATTCTTAAACTACATTTTAAATCATAATTTAAACTATATGAAAGATACATTGCATACATTTGATTGTTGTGTTTTAAAAAAATGAAGTAAAGATATGACTGGCACAAAACAGAGTACAGCACAGCATGCAATTTTTAGAGCATTCGGAATAGCATGAATAGACCAAAAGGAAGCCAGCATACAGAGAATTAAGAACCAACAACACCCCAGTTTGGAGCTAGTCATGCAGCTAGGGTTGGGAATATAAATGAAACGCAAAAGGAAATACCTTTTATGTATAAAAAATTGTTCTTTCTTTTTAATTATTAGAAAATAATTACAAACTGAGATGTGATGCCCCCTTGGTAGAAATAATAAGTTGTTCCATTTGTATCCAAGTTATGTGTAGAAAGAGATAATTGAGGCTATAATTTTGTTTAAAAAAATCATATTTTGTTTAAAAAAATCATAATGATGTGTTGGTACCAGGTTCATGCCATAATTAAGTTGTCATATTTTGTAACATGTAAGAGTTGAAATAAAGATATTTTACCAAATGTGGCATGCGCCATTTTGTGCTAACTCGTCAAAGTACAGCCTACTGTCAATGCTTGGTAATTTTCAATAACTTTGTAAGAAAAGTTAGGGCAGGCCATTTAGATGAAATCATTTGGTTTGCTGGAAACTGACAGTTTTTTGTCCCTACCACACTTTGGTGTATATTGCCAGAGCTGCTAGTAAGCTAGTAAATTGAAATGCTCATACAACTGACAGCAGTTTGACAAAAAATCATCCTCATTCCTCTAAACATGATCTTTTCTGATTTAGTTTCTTTCCTAAAGCGATAAAGTCTTACTCCAGGACAAAGATTTCAGGTGGAAAAGGAACTAAAACGAGATAGAAAAGAAGCTATCAGATGCCTGAACAAAGTCACGAACAATGCTAGATCTGAAGGCTGACTCCAGTGGACTCAGGGCAGTCTCGATATTCAAAAAATATTGTATTTCATACCTGTTTCCCAAATACAATTGTTCTCAAGAGAATGCTTTTATGATCATAAGAGAGAGAGACTTAATTGCGAAATGAAACTGGTACACCAAAACGGAAGCCTGTATGTAAACAAAATTCCTTTGGACCAGACAAGCATGTTTATTTTTTGTATTTATGAGGCAGTAATATCTTGCAAAATTATTTCTATCAATAGTGGTCGCAGCTAAGCAAGCTAAGTATTCTTTCGTCTTTGCTAAGGAGCTCTGGCACCAAATGAGGGAGCTGTCTCATCGCATCCTGCTGCCTGAATCTGTCTTCCTGGGAGTATGCATGCCTTCTAAAAGAAATGAATCACAATGGACATGCAGGGGTTAATAATCATCATGCTTCGTGCAGACACACATGCGCTCAAACTCATCATAAAATAGTAGTAACACACACAGTACATGACAAAAGTTTGAAAAATTTGTGCAGGCACCAAACAAACATGCAAGGATGTGCTCATTCTCTTTTTGACCACTCAGTGCTTATTGGATCAAGTGCAAGGGAGGCGAACAGTGTGTGGGTGTGAGCACCTGAGAGTGCCTGTGAGTTAGTATAACAGTAAGTGCGTGCGCACCCATGTGTGTGTATAGTGTGAGTGTGTGTGTGTGTGTGTGTGTGTGTGTGTGTGTGAGTGTGTGTGTGTGTGTGTTAAGTGAGTAAGTGCACGTATAAGCATAAGCGTGTGACGACACATGAGAGAGAGAAATCAAGTACGTGAATATTTTTGCATGTACGTGTTATGGTCTGAAGATGTGCATAGGATACAAACAGGAACACAGGTTGTTCAGAGCAGTGGACAGAGTTGTGAACATTTCTTTTATTTGTTATGTTTGAGTTCATAGTGGATGCACATGTGTACTTGGATAGGTGCATGTGTACGTATGGGCATGCAAGCGTATATTCATGAGTTCTTGTCTGTGGCTATGCGAATGCATGTGTTCATGAGCAAACTGGAGAAATTGTGAATTGTAGGCATGCAAAAAGTGCAAAACTTGTGTCCCGACAAGAAAAACTACTGACTCCATTTCATCATTTTGTCTTTCTTTTTATACAAAAGCAGTATTATTTGTTAGAAAGAAAAGGCTTTTTATTTTAGAAAATCAAACTTGACTAATCTAGTATTACTGGCTCCATGAAATAAATATGAGGTAGTTTTGATGACACTAAAAATGGCTATTTTTGTTGCTGCTGATACTGATTAAGCAGCTTGAGAGCTTCCACCTGTCAGTTCAGTGTTATGTAGTGATATTTACAGTAAGACAGGTGCTGTCCTATTACATCTTGAAAGACGATACAGTGCATAAAAAAGAACCACCGGGAGACTAGTATGAATATTCCAAAAAATTAAACCCAGTCCCGTTAGAGCATTAAGTAATGTACCACGGGTAAAACACCCTTCTATTGTAAAGCAGATAACTCTAAACTCAAATTTCCTACCCCCCGGGCCGGTGCTACTGACTGAAGTGTCTTTAGGCCATTCCCAAAAGGGGGGACATTAACATCTCGAGTTCTTATGCACAGTAGAATTGTAATTGTAAATGGGCTGATTCATCAATGTCATGCTCATAACTGTGCCTGAACGGCAACAGGGAACTGCTGCTTTTTCTTTCCTAATCCTTATTATCGTCATTTCTCCTCTACTTTTGTTGTATGTTTGTAACACACTTGTGACCCGCCATTTCCGAGAGCCTTGATAGTCAAAGCAGACTTTGCGTCGTTGAAGCTAGAGAGGTGAGCAGAGTAAGTCTGATTCCCTGTAAGGATTTCTCTGTCGACATCCACCCCTTAGCGCTCATATGACCTTATGCAGTTGTGAGCGCTGTAAAAGCTCTACTAAAACAAAGCTCAAATTCCCCAGAGGCTGCTGGAGGTGGAATCTTTTTGAGCCTGGGCCGCAGCAAATATTCCACAAAAGAAAAAGGTTCAAAGATTTTTTTTTTTTCAAAGTTAGAACTGATCTAATCTTCTCAATCTTTACTAATAGTAGTTTGGAACATGAAGTGTTCTTCAGAACATAGGGCTTCTCTTTCTTTCCTACTCTTTGCTGCCAGAGGTCTGGTAGTGCTTACTCCTACTATTCTTATATAACTCAGCCACATTTGACTTGAGGTAGGGTAGCACTAACACTAAACTTTGATGACAAGTAGAAGCAGCAAAGTATTGTCCTGTGGGCCTCAACTGGTCTGCAGGCATGAGTTCGCAACCCGTTTTATAGAAACTTAATTACTATATATATCTTTCTTATTAGGATGCTTCAACTAAAAATTGGGTTATTAAAAGGGAGGTATCTGTCGTTATTATCACAAATCATCAAAAATGCGGCAAACAAAATGACAGGATCCATTGAAATAATGCTAGGAAGTCCCATTGTTAAGACACGCAAGCCTTTCACCCGCGAGGATACAAGATTATACATCAGTACTTCATCAGCCAGCTGTTTAGGTGTACTCAGCCCGAAATTGTGAAAATTTCCTTTTTCTTGCAGTGACTTAATCTGTAGCATCGGTTGCATGTGTTCAAGAAACATTTTCTCGAAATTCACGCTCTAAATATTGAAAAAAAATGATACACAACATAGCAACGATGTTTTAAAATAAGAAACAGTTTTTCCTCTTTCCTGAAAAATGTTGCTTTTCGGGCTTAGAACAGTTAAACAGCGTAGACAACAATTTTGCCCTTTAACCCTAAAGTCAAAACATTGTACAACTTCAAATCTACAGACAAAACATTCACATTCGTCATGCAATTGCAAACAGAGCATCGCATACCACAAAGAAATTTCAAAGAAGCAAAAAAGGCCCAACACCACGAGTGATAGTTTTGATGAATCAGTCACGGGTATAAAATAAAGCAACCATTTTCTAGAAAGTTTTATTACATAGCACCATGAAAAAGGAATCAGCCACAGCGGTGCACATTCACGGCAAAAAGGGTTAGAAGAGTCACATAAGAATCACGTACCCTGAACAAGGACGATTCTCTCCAGCTTTCTGTCTTCCATGCCAGAGTCAAACCATCTGTTCAAAAAACATAATTTGCCATTTATGATAAATAGTAATAAACAGAAACATATATGACAACAAAAGATGCAAGAAGAGAAAAAAACAACTATTGAACAATTTTTACTTTGCTTCACAAGCAGTTTAGGTAAAGAGAAAGCTTTCATGGTGTATTAATGTCACACCTATCTTGTGTTTCTTGTTAGATTTTTTTTTCTCCAAAAAGAACAGAGGTACATGACTGAAAAATTTTCACATGAAATTTATGTTTTATCTTACACTCATGTTCATTCTTTTCCATTCATGGAAACAAGCAAAACTTCAAATAAAACTGAACAAAGGTATTATAACATTACAGCCTAACCAGATAAGAATAGAACAGCTATGTAGATGCTGCTAAATGGCTAGATGAAAAAGATGATCTTTACCACAAAATAATTCGGATCATGTTTCAAAGGTACACTCTACAAATGACTTTTACTGTATCACATATGTGAGGCATCGTGGTGAAATTAAGCACTCGTCAAAATAAAGAAATCGAACAAAAAGGCATTTTTCCAACAGTTTGGCAATTTTATCGAAATTTTGTTTTTTGGCTAAACACCTTTTACATTCATATGAAAACACATTTCCATATAGATTTTACCGAAAAACCTTGTTTAAAAGCACAAAATATGTAATTTTCAATTTTCTAAGGACTCTTACGCAATTGAAATTACCAATCTTTGGAGGTCATTTTCTCATTAATTTTACTTTTGAAACCAGGTGACCTCATCTTCAATCGCAAATATCTCGACTTCTATTTGAGATAAACGGATATTTTTTTCCACCGAAAGCAAGGCAAATAAACAAGCTTTTAGATGACACCAATAACTCCATATGCCCAAAATTTTACGAGCGCCTGATTCCACTGCGTCGAGACACATGTGGGAACAAGACAACTCCTCCTGCTGTTACCTTCCACAGGGGAACACAAACTCCATGTTGGCAGACTTCCCCTCTCGGACAACAACCTTATCCAGGAACCATCCATCTCCGGGTCGCGTTTCTGAATGACCAATCTGGATTTTGCTAAGGCTGCCCAGGTGTACTGCCTCTAGCTCAAATGTGTCGGCCTGCCAGATGAGAAGAGAAGTATAAAGTCTTATGGAAAAGGAAATCCGGGTTACAAAGAAATAGATAGTAGTATTTTTCTAGCTAGCTTCAGTGTCCATGTCTGTTGCAGCTAATTTTTACAGGTTATGATGGAGACTGTAAGCAGACAGACTCTGGAATGGATCCTGAAGAGGAGGGGGGGGGGGCAGAGATGGACATGTTCCAACTGTAGTGACCCCAACACTGTGGACAAGGTGTGACAAGATGGAAGCTAATTCTTAATATGACTATCAGTGGTACATAGTTGTATTGTGAGCAAGTCATCTGGTTTATGCAGCCTCAGAGAGATTAGCATCCTACTTGAGTATAAACAATACTTCAAAAGCATTATGTCCATTTGTCTTTGAAGCCTATAAATGCCGAAAAAGGGGTGTGTGTGTGAGAGAGAGAGTGAGAGATAGAGGGAGAGAGATAAAGAGAGAGAGAGAGATAGAGAGATAGAGAGAGAGAGAGAGAGAGAGAGAGAGAGAGAGAGAGAGAGAGAGAGAGATAGAGGGAGAGAGATAGAGAAAGGAGAGAGAAAGAAAGAACCAGTGAAGAGTAAAAAAGTTTCCAACCCAATGTAATGAAATTCCTGATCACGACTGTATATGCGTAAAAAAGCAAATTTCCTGCTGTGAGGTGAATGTGTCATGATCATTTACTTTTCCAGATCTTTACATCAACACATACCTGACCACGTTGGAAGGGTGTGGGTCTGTTGGTCAGTCGCAGCCACCTCTTGCCACAGTCTCCAATGTCACCAAACATGTTGATGTAGATCTGCGCCTCAGTCTCAGAGCCAGGGTCCTTGCCAGTGTACACTGTCACAACGTACTTGACCACTGAGAGGAAAACACAGAGGAAACATTGTCATACAGTAAAGTTGTTCCCGCATCCGATCTGGACATTGGGTATTGCCTTGTTAGTGAGACAACTTTCGGGCCTTCGGCATATTGTGGTAGGGTGGCCAGTTCTTTTCCATGCTGTCTCTACTTCCGTAATTTGAAGTCAGGTACCCATTACTGCTGGGTGGGCAGGAGGGGGCGAAAAAAATCTGTGTCCGAACCGAGGCTCGAACACGGACTTTCCTCTTCGGAGACGAGCGCGCTAACAGCTCCGCCACCGCATCCTCTGTCATACAGTATGTCCCAAAATGAAGTGGACACTACTTTCACAGGGCTATATAAAATAATAGATGAGATAGGCAGAGAAATGAAGAGGTAAGAGCAGCTATCGGCATTGAGTCCTGCCTGCATTACATAGAAAGACAGAGAATAAAATGGTTTGGCCACCTGTTACGTATGTCACCTGGCCAACCAGCCTCGAAAGCCTACAACACCAAGCACTCAGGCTATAAAGGAGGAGGAAGGCCACGCAAAAGGTGTATCGAAGGTGTCAAGGAAACTCTGAGAAAACATAATATCACAACTGAAAGAGCTGCGGAGCTGGCCTACCATAGAAAACTGCATCTCCCCTCGACGCTTAACGGCAGCATAGGATGAAAAATTAAAGTAAAAGTAAGTAAGTATATACAATAAAACGACCATTTCTTAGAAAGTTTTGTTACATAGCACCACTGGGAAAGGATTCAGTCCCAGCAATGCACATTCACTGCAAAAAAGGGTTAGTTTTAGTTTTAATAAAAGTTTTAGGGCAGTTGCAACACAATAAGGTCGTATAAGTGCCGAAGATTAGAGGTGTTACAAAAGAGTAACAAATATAAAAAAGAAGAAGAGATCAGGACAATAGATGTTTGTTGATAGGAAAGAAGGAGCCAACCACCTACAGAAATGGTTAGAAGAGTCACATAAGAATCAAATACTCTGAACACAGACAATTCTCTTCAGTTTCTTGCATGCCGTTTTGAATGAAACCGGTTGTATGTAACATTGTCTTTGTCATGCACACATTTCCTTCCCTTCTAGGCTTCTTTGTTTACCAAAATGCTTTTATTCCAAGACATGCATTGCCCTAATTATCCATACATTTAATTATTTCAGGACACAAATTAGAGATCATAACATCACATTTACTTTCATATGTTGCGATGGAATGCAGCGCCTGCCTGTCTGAGTTCAAGCCAAGCACATTGATACAACGGTGGTCATTAAGTACAAAGGAAAAGGCAAGAAAGATACATAGAAACCTCAGATAGATAGTAATCAAATAGAATCTATCAATGATGTCCAAAACCTGCTCCCATTTTGTAGACAGGCAACAAAGTTTGCAGAGGGATGTGTAAGTCACTGGTCACTCCATCTTCAACATTGCAAACAAGAAAAGAGAAAGCCTCTCTAGGACATTGTATTTCACAGAATAGTCAAACCAAACATGCCTGCAAGCTCAGTTCATGCCTACATTATCATTGTAAATATTCAAGTAGCATAGTCTGCATAATTAAAACTATGATAGGTTTATAAAGATTTTGTTCCTTTCATTCAACAAGTTTCTCAAGTAATCAGACTGTTATAATCTAAACATATCATAATATTTACCCTTATCTAAGTGAAGAACATCCCAAAAACTAATGACTAGTTTGCAAATAATCCTTGACGATAGCAGCTTCTCTCATCCCCCTATTTCAGGGAATTTTGCATTTCTTTTTTCCTCATCCTCTGTGTTGTCACTTGTACATGAAAGAATATTCAACACTAACCTTTTGGTTGCCTGCGGAGATGCGTATACAGTTACAAGGGTTAGCCAAACATGTCTCTCTCTCTGTAGATCGTGTGATCTTTTCCTCTGTGGTGGGGCCCCGATGTGTTGGAATCTCACAACACAAGTACAGAAATAGACTCAGGCTCTGAACAACCATTCCTCCTTTCCTCACGCCAAAATCTCAGCAGGCCTCCTCTGCCTCGATACAGCTCTTCCCTCTACCCTGCTGTAATCCAGACTGAACTCATCTCACACTGACTCACTCATTCTCTCTGCTTTACACACTTACGTCAAACAATACAATAGGCAAGGCCTAACTTCCTGTTATTGACCAACACGCCAGATTGCCCAATAAACAGCCAAATAGACCATACTTAGTACGCACAAACATACTAGGGTGCTTTGTTCTCACCAGGCAAGCTTTCCTTCTCCTGTCCAACCCTCACGACAGGTAACTCTCTCATCAGATCTTGATCCTCTCTTTCTCTGGACAGCCAGCGATCGTAATTGAAAACAAGCTTTTCCTGTGATGAGGATGTACAAAAACATATAATACAAAATGTAGCCAAGTCATATTTTACAATAAAGTATGTGATCATGGTAACAGCTACATGGTGCCAAGGGCAGACTAGGATAACGGCCATTTTATTCCGAAAAAGTAAAAGGAGAAGGCCTATGCCTGAAAACCCATCAACCACTCACATGCAATATAAAAGATGATCTTAAAAAGGAAAAAAAAAAGACAGGAGAAAGAGTGATTGTTGAGCTGTAGCTCACAGACAGTTGGCATGAAAAAAGACTTATTTTCATCAGGAACATGCTGCGCCAGAGTACCCATCAAGCACATGAAAAAAAATTTGACTTTAAAAAAGTCCCGGAAAGACAAAAACTAAAAAAAGAGGTAGAAGTCAAGCTGCGGAGTCACAAAAGATAGGGACTAATAGCATCCACTCTCTGAACTCCTGGCTAAAGTAAAAAAAGTAGCTGTTAGTAGAGAGTCTGCATAATAATAAGTATATAGAATTAAGACTTACATACCACACATACACACACACACACACACATACACACACACACGCACACATATAACATACACACACATGTACAAATTCCCAGCTGTACAAGATACACATATTTACAGGTACACACACATATACACACACACAGATACACATATTCACAGGTGTTTGTTGTTTTAGTAAGTGTTTTACGGCACTTGCAACACAATAAGGTCATATAAGTGCCGAAGATTAGAGGTGTTATAAGAGAGTAACAAACACAAAAAAGAAGGAGGGGAGATAAAGACGATAGACATTTGATAGGAAAGAAGAAACAAACCACACCAGAGCACCCGCCAACCACCCACCTATTCACAGCTGCACAAACACACACACACACACACACACAGACACACACACACTCACACACACAAAAACACACATTCACAGACACACACATTGTTCATTGTTCATTTCACACCTGTGTGTTCATGTCTGTGAGCATCAGTTTCTGTACTTTCCAAGAGGGCTCTCTGTTCTGGCTACGAGGAATCAGTTCCAATCTCACTTTGTTGATCTTCCCAACAGTAGCCAGGTTCACCTGCAACAGAAATTACAGCTCAAATAATATTTTGTTTTAGTAATGTTTTAGTAATGTTTTAGTAAGGTTTTACGGCCCTCACAACTGCAAAAGGTCATACAAGCACCAGGGGTGGATGTCAACAGAGAAGTCCATACAGGGAATCAGACTTACTCTACTCACCTCTCTAGCCTCAACAGCACAAAGTAAATATCAAGGCACCCCGGGAATAGCAGTTCACAAGCGAGTGACAAACATGCAAAAGAATTAGAGGAAAAATGACGATAGTAAGGATTAGGAAAGAAAAAGCAGCAGTTTCCCCTATGTTGTTCCGGCACAGTATGAGCATGACAGTGATAAAATAGTCCATTTAAAATTCTACTGTGCATAAGAACATGTTAATATCTCTTTTAGAGAATGGCCTAAAGACACTTCAGTCAGTATAACTGCCCCGGGGGGAGGGGGGGGGGGGGTGAGAGGAATAATATTTAACATCTTGGAAGTTAAATAATCAGTAGAATTGTGCAGCATCAAGCAAAGTGTTGCACTTCTTGGTAACTTAATTAGCATAGATTTTAACACCTGTCCTGAGTACATTTCACCATCCATAAATGGACATTGTCGTAAGACACTAGTTCTGTTGACAAAAACAGCACTAAACAGTCGAAATGAAGTACAAGGAAAACATAATAGTTGACAAACAGGTTTATACAATAGAAATTTCATTGCGCAAAATACATGATTGTGAAATATCCCAACGAAACAACCCAAAAACAACACCCCCCCCCCCCAGAGAACACCAACAATCACCTTGAACTCATCCGAGTTGCCAGCCTTGAAAAGTGGTCCATTCTCTGTGGGTCCCTGCAGAATGATGGGCCCGGAGTTGCCCTTGTCCCCAAAGACGACCAAGGCCACTTTGCCCTGCTCCATGCTTTCTGTTGTACTCACCAGGACCCTGAAGTCTCCCTCTGGATATCACAAAATAGAGACATGGAAGTGAGTGAGAGGGGGGGAGGGGCAAAGAGAGAAGGAGAGAGAGAGAGAGAGAGAGAGAGAGAGAGAGAGAGAGAGAGAGAGAGAGAGAGAGAGAGAGAGAGCAGAAAAGGGTCAGAGAGAGGGGGAGGGGAGGGGCGAAGAGAGAGGGAGAGAGAGAGAGAGAGAGAGAGAGAGAGAGAGAGACACAGACACAGACAGAAAGAGAGAGAGAGAGAGAGAGAGAGAGAGAGAGAGAGACAGACAGACAGACAGACAGACAGACAGACAGACAGACAGACAGACAGAGACAGAGACAGAGACACAAACAGGAAGTGCACGTACAAATTGTAAAAAAATTCCAAGCTTTCAGAAACACCTAGAGCTATCAATCACTCCCATTTCATGTACTTTTTTTTTGTTTATCGCATTCCCCGTTCTCTAGTTTCGTTTTAGTTTTAGTTTAAGTTTTACGGCACTTGCAACACAATAAGGTCATATAAGTGCCGAAGATACGAGGTGTTACAGGAGAGAAACAAACACAAAACAGAAAGAGGAGAGATCAGGATGATAGATGTTCGATAGGAAAGAAAATGCAAACCCCACCAGAGCACCCGCCAACCAGCCACTCACGTACGAGTACAGGCGGGGAAAGAAGACAGAACTAGGAAAATCCCTACCCTCAATCTCTAGCTTGGCCGGCTGCTTCGAATCTGGAGACACACGCGACCTCGGGGTCTCCATGTAGCCTTCACCTTCAGAGATGGGGGTGAGCTTTTCTTCTGTCAGCTGTTGTTTCGAGATGCCAACTGGAGAGGTTTGTAAATGAAATTGTTAACCTTAGCCGTATGCCCTGGGGTGATTTTGTACCCCCGGGGTTGTATTCTTCACGATTTAGAATACTTCTAGTAGTACGAAGATCTCTTTGAAACTTTCAGTATTTCTCAAAAAATCATTTTGACAGACTGCTATGTAAGCGTATGAATCGGATTAACGTGTAAATTTCTTCTTTGGAAATGGTGGCACAGAGTTCCCCACGTCGAAGGGATACAATAGTAAAACATGACATACGGATAGGGTTAAATATTATGTTTTTTCAATGTCTATCCATTAGCATACACTAGTTTGCAGCTGAATTGAAAGCTGAAAGACGGAAGTAAATCAAAAATGAAAACGGGAAACATAAAAGAAGTACCGGGCAAGAGTTCTGAGTCACCAAAACCCTATCCGGTGTTGCATGCCCTTGGATGGATTAATTCATTTTGTACAACGTCTTAACTTTGAAGTCCAAGTAGCTCAACACATAGTGCTGAAGCACTAGTGCCCAGTACAGAAAGAGTTAAATGATTTCAAAAAGGAAAAGAAAGACTAAAAAGAAAATCTTTTAGTAAGTGTTTTACGGCACATGCAGCACAATAAGGTCATATAAGTGTCGAAGATTAGAGGTGTCACAAGAGAGTAACAAACACAAAAAAGAAGGAGGAGAGATCAAGACGATAGATGTATGATAGGAAAGAAGGAGCAAACAACACCAGAGCATCTGCCAACCACCCACTTTTTTAGTTTTAGTAAGTGTTTTACTGCACTGGCAACACAATAAGGTTGCCAACCACCCACTCACAAATTCTGCATGGAAGGATGACAAACTTATCCATTATATCACAGACACTGGTCTCCATTTTGCATGAAAAAATAACAACGAAACAAATCAAAACGAGGTGACATACACTCGACCACTTCAGGGAAGACGTGGATGTTGTTGGTGCCTGAGTCGATGGTGGGTCGCACCGTGCCGCGCGGGGTGAAGCCGACGTACATGCCGCGCTGCTTGTGTTGCTGCAGCGTGAAGTAGCCTTTGTCCTTGTGCTTCTCCACCAGGAAATGAGATTCCTCGTTGCGGCTTCCCTGATGGTACGGTAACGAAAAAAGAAAAAAGAATAATATGATTATTTCAACTTGTTTAGTTTTGGTTAGAGCATTTCTGCACTTGCAACACAATAAGGTCATATAAGTGCCAAAGATTAGTGGTGTTACAAGAGAGTAACAAACACAAAAAAGAAAGAGGGGTGATAAAGATGATAGAAGTTCAATACGAAAGAAGGAGCAAGCCACACCAGAACACCCACCAACCACCTGCTTTCAACTTGTTGTACATCATAAACATCATAAGCATAAAGTGCACATGTGTATGAGTGTCTGTGCCTGCAAACATGTATGTGTCTGTATTATTAAATATGAGCATACAAACGCAGTCCAAACCTCACTGCCTCAACATATACATATAACCAGTTTAATTTCTGAATACTGACGGTTTTTGTAGACAATTATCTATCAAACAAAGAAACAAAATTGCGAGAAAGTTATACGATACAACAACAGATGAAGAAGCATGACTTGGACTGATACTTAAATGAATTCTTAGAGTAACAACTTATAGCAGATTAATTTTAAAAGAATAATAATAGACAATAGATAGCATTTGTATAGCGCTAATTCCTGCTCAACAGTAAGCTCTATGCACTTTACAATCTGTACTATTACCCAAGCAGGCCTGGTAGCATTCTGAAACAATCGCAACTTCCTGGGAAGCATACAGTGCAAGCTTCCATTTATAGGCACTAGAACACAAACATACTGATAAGGTCTTTCGCTGTTTATGGCTGGTTACCCATTCATGATTAGGCCTGGTAGCATTCTGAAACAATCGCAACTTCCTGGGAAGCATACAGTGCAAGCTTCCATTTATAGGCACTAGAACACAAACATACTGACAAGGTCTTTCGCTGTTTATGGCTGGTTACCCATTCATGATTACGAGTCTGGTAGCCTAACCACTAGACTACCAACGCCAGAATACTTCAACTTCCAAGAAAGGCTTTGTTGAACTGGAGATATATTGATGGGTGGGTGTGAGACTCCCACAAATGCCAAATTGCAAAATGGTGCTTGTTGGATTTATGTGTCCAGCAATTGAAATGCTCCCATTAAAAAGTTTGACAATAACTTTGAAATAAAAGATCAAAAGGTGAGTGCCTGCTTTGTCAGTCAAGCAGCAGTGTTCTTCTTAGAGTGAAAATGAAAAATCACACATAATAGATATTGTATCTGATGCGCATGATAGAAAAGGTGTTTAAGGTTCAATTCAATTGAATGAAAACAATTTGCTGAGAAAATCAAGAAAAATGATGTGGAACCCAAAAAACCAGCAAGGCATGAGTACACAAAATGGAATATAAATAAGAAAAAATATGACCCATAGACCAAATCACCGAGTATGACTTATGACATACTGTGGTGTCCACCTAAGACCATTTGCCTCAGGAAGCAGGCTTTGACTGCTGCTTGGCAGAGGTGGTCGCTGCTAATCACAGGGTTGGGGGGAGGGGGGGGAGGAGGGGACGGGAGTTAAATTGCGAAGATAACTCCACCTGCTCATCCTTCATACACACACAAACATATAGTGTCCTAATCTAAGGGTGCAGTGATGTCGTGATGTCAGAAAGAAAGTGAAAACAAAGATAGTATTCAAGTATCTGCTGTAGTGTTGCACACTATGGCTAGGGAACCCCCCCCTCCCTTTTTACCCCCAGCTAGACAGGAGACTCTTGAAGTAAAGGTGGGGCTCCTGGCAAGAGGATGTAAACTGAGCTCATGTACTCTCAACCAACTGCATTTTTTGGCCTGATTGGTGTTGTGAGGAGGGAGAAGAACAAGAGAGGAGGGGTGCACACACACATTGAAATTGTAGGCCAATCTCTGCGTTCACAATGTTTTTGAATTGTCAAATAAAATTTTGGTGGACAATATATAGCAAAAAAAGGTTGCTTTCAGGGAAAAGGTTGCTATTTAGGGGGGGTTATTTATATAGAAAAATTCTATAACACTAGCTGCTATTAGGCGGATGCTGCTCTTATCTGGGTTGCTGTTAAGTGGACACCGCAGTATATGGGACTCTCCCACTTGACAGAGGAGCAAACGTAAGGGGCCTATCCATGAGAAAGGTTCTGTGTTTCGGCACTTTTTGTACAGATTACTTCTTTTAACATCAGGGTCCAGGACGAGCTAGCTTAAGCTTGAGAAAAAAAATTCAAAACAATAGTTCACACACCAGTGAATAAAACAAGATTAAACGCTTTTTTTTTCTTATCCTACTTCTTAAATAAAAGATACTCTGCCATCAAAGAATAATGATTCCACTCCAAGCATAAGGGGAAAAAAAAATTAATAAAGCCAAAATTTCTATTTCTACAAATATATAACAATCAAAGAAAAAGTCCAAACTTTTAAAAAAGAATACATCAACACACAATAAAAACCCTTCAAGTCTTTCAATAACACAGCAATGTTTCCATAACCTGATACAGGTAAGAAAGCCATTAATGCCAAACAAGAAAATAAAAGGCATGCTCAATTTGATATTCATAAACATACTTACAGCATGACAAGTAAATACTTTCCAAAGACAAACTGGAAAAACCATTTCCACATCGAGTTACGATAATATTGAATATAATAATTTCCACTTCGAGAAGAAAATAATTTTCTTGAAACTAAGATCCAGCTCAAAATTCAACAGAACACCTGCCATCTATTTGGGTAACTGTATTTTTACCTTTTACATGATGAAGCAAAATGGTGAAACAGTTGGCTCAAGGAACACCTGAAGCTGTTTGTATTTGATTGAATGTGGATAATTAATTAATTCTTTACCCTTTCATTTTTCCTTATACTTCATCTCCTGCAAATATGTTTTGGGTTAGACACGCCAACTATGGACACTTAATCTTATTTATGAACATAGATATGAATAAACTGTTGTGAGGCTTTAACACACTCTGCTTTTCAACCCAAAAGCTACAGAAACTAGCATTTTTAGTACACTAAATAACACTGAATAATTTAAGCACTTTGCCATATGGTGTGTTTGCTGTGTGGGCTTGCCACTAGCACACTCATGTTTCCAATACATTAGCGTATGCTTTAGTTCTTGAAGGGTCACACTGAGCTAGGGTCTGTTCTGGGTGGAAATGGGGAACAAAGGCACAGAGAACGGCTTATTTATAGAGACTCTCTCCTGAATTGAAACGTTCAGACCGTAAGGCTGGTTTTTTAATTGGAAGAGCAGAGACTTAGTGAAGAACATAAGAAGCCGAGAGAAACTAAAACCTGGTAAGAGTATTTTGAAAACGCATTGTGCATGAATATTTCCAACACTATAGTTTGTGCAGCAGATTTGCTTATCAAATACAGTTCTGCTTTGAGAGGTGCAGTAAGAAGAAATAGGGAGAAGTTCAGCTTTGAGAGGTGCAGTAAGAAGAAATAGGGAGAAGTTCAGCTTTGAGAGGTGCAGTAAGAAGAAATAGGGAGAAGTTCAGCTTTGAGAGGTGCAGTAAGAAGAAATAGGGAGAAGTTCAGCTTTGAGAGGTGCAGTAAGAAGAAGACCATCCTGAAAAATCAAAGGGTGGAGGGAAAAAAATAGATATCCTACTGCGACAGACTTCTATAATCTTCTCACCTTGTCCCTTGTCTTCCCCAACCCCAGCTAAAATGTAAGTGAAAACTATTTTTCACTTTGTATTCCGTTTCTTTGAAAAAGAGATTAAAACAAAAAAAGAACCTTCATTCTTAATTCCTCAAAAAGCCTGCACAATACCCATGAAGAGAACATCTCAAATTTGTTAGTACTTGATTTTTACAAGAGGCGATTTCATACAACCAAAAACACATACTCAGAGTCAAATCCATGCCTGTACTCTTGCTTGCCAATACATTATTAGGTGATATGACTAAACCAGAAAGAAGCTAACAAAAGAAAGAAGAGCAGAGAAAAAGAAAAGACATCTGTGCCTTAAATTTGTATTTTTAGCTCAAAACAGCTAGATAAAGGAAACCACTTTTCATTTGAAGGTGGGAAACCAACACTAGCTCGTACTGAGGTTTCTAGAAGTTAACTTAGAGTCAACAAACAGCAACTTTTAAAAATGACTGGAACTGATTTTGCTTAATTTCAACTTATCAAAGTTAAGAATAGTTTACTTGCAATGACATTGTGATAGGTAGACACGATGATAGGTAAATATGGCAATAGGTAGACATGGAGTTGACATTTCAAACACCTCTGAGTTTTACACAAGGTGTTTTCTACAAACAAAAAAAGTCTACGGGATCAGTGCACCACTATTCCCCAATACCATGACTGACTGAGAAAATCTATATATTCAGGATCTCTGCCATAAACTCAAAGGAGAAATCTTCACGTAAAGGAAAAAGCCGTAATGAGGTAACCACACAAGGCAAACTCCTCAAAGCCAAAAGGCAAAGCCAGTTTTCATTGTGCATCGCTGTACAGCAAAACTTCCGAAGTAGAAAAGCTGTACCATGTGCACATCCTAAAAAGGCAAGAATGTGGGGGGACAAATGGGAAGTGGGAGATTGGACAGTATGGAGGAAGGAAAAAGGGATGGCAGAGTTGAAGAGGCCAGATTTTCTCACCTCTTCATCATCGTCATCAAATGTACCCTGGGATACATAATATTAGATGGACCCGTTTCAAGAGATACTTTTGAAGGGTAGTAGCAGGCACGACTATATACCTGAGCTAACCATTATCTCTTTATCTCTAATTTTAATACATTAGCACTGAAAACACAATATTATTACTCTGGAATATCATTTAAGTTTGAATTTACAAATGCATTTTTTGAGTGAACAATATTATTGAGTGCATAAACAGAAATAGCATAAACAAGAGATAATTTTCAAAATTAAGCTAACAAGTTAACAAAACTCAAAATTAGAAATTAGATAAGATATATGAAAATTAAAGAGCGTAAATTACAGTCAGAGTTATTCCTCACAACATTGTAAGTCCTAGATATCAAGGAGCAACGTCAGACTACTGATGGCCCTTTGTATGGCACTGGTCATTTAATGTCTATCAAAAATCCACAGCCGTCCCCCCCCCCCTCTACATCTGAAAAGCTGGTGAAATTTTTCAAAGACAAAATAGAACAGACTTGGAAAATAATACAATTAAGGCTGAATTTAATAAACTCTTTACAAAATTAAACAAAAGGAGACTCAATCAAAAGCCCATTTGGCCACTATTGAGTCATTACCTGACAATAGAAAATATCTACTAACATGAAAAAAAAATGCTTTCATTTTTGCAACTATTACTACTACTAGTCTGAGGACGATGAACAATGACCATTATTTGACCATAAAAAGCATTTACATTCAATAAGGGTCAGGTCAACAAATATGCAAAAGTATATTTTTTTTAAAAGCAAAAGAAATCATAATTAAAAAAATATTTTCAAGAAGCTTCAATTTTCAAACTCTATTTCCAACAAAATTTGAATAAACAACAAGAATGAAGAAAATGATGTAAACAAAGTTTGTCCTACAAGTGTTCATATTAGTTAAGGGCGAACTTGGAGTAACATAACAATTAAAGCAACCAGTATCTGTTCCTCTTATAAGCGCATTTGAAATGACTAAACGTTTCTATAACTATAATGACAAAGGAAAAAGAAACTCACATTGCAGTCCAGCTTGCCCTCCTTCATCCGCAGGTAGAAACCTGGGTAGATCATACTCTCAAACATGCGGATCCCTCCATCGGCTACTTTGTGCACCCGGAAATGCGCCGCTTTGTTGCAGCGGCCGGTGGCGTACACGTTCTTGTCGTGGTCTACACTGACGGCCTGGGTGTTGGAAGTCTTCAGCATGATGATGCCTCTATGGCGCATGACACCCTGTGATCGAGTAACATGTGGTGTTAGTAGAATATTGTCACTGCTGTATGAAAATATTTCAAGTTTTTTTACTTCAATATATGATGTAAATGCCCTCATTTGACGTGACTAAACTTTGTGTATTGCTAATTGTATGTTTCTATTTCTTTTTTATTAGTTAGACTTTCAAAATTCACATACTACACGAGGGAATGTTTGTATTTGAAAAAAAAAAAGTTTCATTTTGTGCGGAGATGAAATCATGTTAGGATTTATCAGTTCCCATGTTAGAATCGATATGCAATAAAACTCTTGATGCAGAAAAGAGTCAGTTATAACCATGGTTCACAATATTTCATTTAACTTTGACAAATACAAAATATCAATTTTTTAAAGTTAAACAGTTACAAGTGAGGGCTCCTTAAATACCAGCTAGCTTCATCATTAAATGAAAAGCTTGTATCACCTTATCATGCACACATGATCATAGACACACTCGTGGGCATAGAGTGTACAAGAACAAAAACACACTGACGTAAAAACAAAAATCGTTGTGGTACCTTTGCATAAACATGGAACCTCTTGGCCGGGTCTTTGTCCAGGGTGGACCTGGAATCTCCCAGCTTGCCGTTCTCCTCCAGCGTGACGAACTGAAGAGGAGCCTTGGCACCTTCCAGCATCACCGTCCGGTCGGACTGCACGTGGAGGCGGAACTCACACTGCGGTCCACCTCGGCCCTTTTTGACAAAAATATTGTAAGTGTGTGGTGTGCGGACCTAATTTCTTAAGAATTAGAAATAATTTGGAAGCAATTCTGAGAAAGCTTTAAAACTATACGTCCACTGGCTTGGAATCCATCGATTTACAGTCGAATCTGTCGAAGACAACTTTCCATTTTTGTCAGGGAGAGAAGTGGTCATCTTAGATAGGTGATTCTTTTGGACAGCGACATTATAGTATAGAAAAACCTCAAGGGTTGGAAGGGAGTGGCATGTGGTTGTGTATACAGCTTATTGTCTTGGACAGGAGATTACTGAACAATACTTTCTGCACATATCACATATTTTAGCTTTCTTCTCATAGCACAGCAAGGCATCCAGAGAATTCATTTCCTTGATTTTTTTTCTCTCTGCATTTTTTTCTACTCAAAACAAGTGTTTGAGCCTAAAGCAGATAATCCATTCTAAGTCTTAAATCCATGTCATCAATTTACCCTTCTGGTGTAGATAAAGCATGTTTGTGTAGAGAAGGTCAAACATAAGCCCTCAAATCCATGTACACTTACAACATATTTTTTAATTTCAATCACTTTTGAAAAAAATATGTCTAGACACAATAAAACCTGCCTACCTGTCCAGTGATTTTGCCATGATCAATGGCCATGTGGTAGTTGCCATTGAGAAGACTGGTGAAGATTCGAACCATGGGTTTCTTGGAAGACACAATGAAGACAGCTGAGGAAATTTAAAACAAGTTGTTTCGTTTTAGTAGATGTTTTACGGCGCTCACAACAGCATATGATAAGGTCATATGAGCGCCAGAAGGTTAGAGATGTCACAAGAAAGTAACAAAAATAAAAAAGAAGGAGGGGAGATAAGAACGATAGATGTTTGATAGTAAAGAAGGAGCAAACCACACCAGAGCACCCGTCTACCACCCAAAACCACATCATATCTCTTGTCTAGACAATAAAAGGTGTCCAGTAACTCATTCAAAAAGATGTACGAATGTAAATATACATCCTTTTTAACCACAAATCTTCAAAATGCATAATTTCTTCATATTACAAAATCTAGAGTAATTACCCAACTATGAAAACAATGGTCTCAACACCCTGGATAAAAGGCAGCTCTAGAGTCCCTCCCCAACAAAAATTTAATAAATAGATTTTCACTTTTTAAGTTCGAAGTATTTAGACTTCAAATTCATCTTTTTTCTACCTCGATAACTGCTTTGAACAAAACAGTTCAAAGAAAAACTGAACAGGATTCCTCACCCCCCCCCCCCCTTACAGCTCCAGAAGCATTTCAGTTGCTAAGCAAAAGTGACTTTTTGAATTACAGCGAATGATCCTTGAAACAGCAGCAATATATCAATACAGTGATGGAACTTACATCCCGGGTCCTCCTCTTCTCCAAGGCCATCCACGGAGCCATCTCCTTTGATACGTAGACTCTTCCCTGTCAGCTTAGAGATAAACATCACTTGATTCTTGCTCTCAAACTTCCATTTCTCGAACTCCCACTGAAAGAAAAAGACAGATAAAATATGGGCAATAGAATTGATAAAATTCTCAACACAAAACGATTAACATGACATTGTTTACTCTATTAAACATCATTTAAAAAAATAGTAAATATCAAAATCATGAAATCTTACAGTGGTCTATAGCTTTATAAAAAAAATACATCAAAGCAGAGAACGGAGCAGATAGAGGCTTGTTGTGGCGAGGAATGGGGCACCAATGGACAAACATGGCTATGGTGACAGGTGACAGCAAGCCACCCATTACATTTCACTACAATAGACAAGTAGACAAGTGACATATTGACATGTTGTACTTATAAGAGAATAAACTTACGTTTCTCTTCTCCAGTATATCGTCCATATACTCATCTTGCACTTTCAGTTCCCTCACAATTTTTCCATCATCCTCACCTTCATCCAACCATCTGGAGAAGATTGAAATAGAAACTGAATAAAACTCCAATACACAGAAAAATTAAATAAGCTAGCAGCAAACGCAAAGACGACATAACTCACTATTTGCCAATTGCTCTTTCAAATAGATCAAATAAACATTGTGTGAATATTATTTAAAAACTGAAAGAACAACATCAAAAATGAAGTGGTGACAGGTAGATGGTAAGTATCAGATACCAGAAACATCACCAGAGTGGAGTGTGTACAGAGGTGGTGATAACAAAATGACCGTCATCCAGAATAATCAAGGATTGTTCGAGCAGAGATTCTTTAAAAAACAACAACAACAGGATGATGGGTAATGATCTACTGCACAAGACCATGGCAGAGAAATGTTGATGCTAGAAACATCACTGTCAGAAGCAAATGTGCTTTAACTCTTTAAACCCCATTGGGCACTGGTAGCGTCCGGCGGTAATAACCCTGTTCCCCATTCGATACCAGTGACAACTGTTTCTGCCTTTTAGAAGTTAGAGGCAAGATTTTGGGGTTTTAATGAGACATAGTATGCCCAGGTGGGAAAAACTCAGGGTCTAAAGAGTTATGTACGAGACCTTATTTAGGGAGAGTTGCAAAGTATTTCCTCACCTGCCACAGTAAAACTGATAGATCTCATGAGGCTTGGCATCAGGTTCCTGAATACTCAGCTTCTCCAGAAACCAGCCATCTCCTGTGTCATGATAAAGTCACAGACATAAACATAAATATACTCAAAGAAAAGGCACAATAATATAAGGACACAGAGACTTTTCAGTTTTATCTTAAAACACTTCGGCACAGCTACTGAAAGTACTAGCAACCTCAGCAGTCACAACTTTCAGCTTAAAGTTCATACATGCATTTATGTAAAGCGCCTACAGCTGTGTTTACACAGGAGTGGGCGCTATAGAAATGATCTTCATTATTATTATTATTTTTAAGTTACCTCTTCTGTTATCACATGAGTTTGTGGAAATGGCAATGCCTCTTACCATGAAAAAGAGAGGTGCTGCAGAAATCCACATTTCCATCCTAGCATAGACTTAAAATACGATTTTTAAAACAATGTTCTATAACGGCCATCGTTCTTTGCTCTCTGCAAGAATTTGGCTGAGAAGCATGCGCACAATGGGCGTCCAGATAAGGGCAAAACACTAGTTTTGCTACAGTTGAGTGCACACTGCACTGCATCTTCCCCCCCTTGCACTTCATCTGGCACCTCTGCATGTGGGGGTGGGGGGGGGGGCATATTGCAACCACAGAGCTCACGATCAGCTTACTGTCCTCTGCACATATTCACGCTTAACGAACTATGACAGGTCGGGGGGCATAGTTTTACTATGGGGGAGCAAAGAATAACAACTAATGTGCTACTGCTTGTCGTAAGAGGTGACTAAAGGTACGTAGGTCTGGTCTCCTGAAAAGTGCCAGTATGCAGAGGGCCAACTACCCAACCCTGTAAAAACTGAGTTACAAAAACACGAACAGAGTGTCCTATATCCTGATCCAGGATGAGAAAGGCAATGATGATGATGACTTCATCTGGCTCCAAATTAAGTCATCAGATGGTGTGCACCACAGTAAACAGGAATTACATCAGAGTGCACATCTTTCCCCTCTGCACTTCATTTTTCTCTAAACTGAGTCACATGGGGTGTTCCGTAATACACAGAAATTACATCAGTGAGCACAGTCTAGGATATCTATACATATTATATTTGTGAAAGTTCGTCACTTTGGCCCCCTAAAACTTCCCAACCACTGAACTTTCCAATTTGAGAAAATTAAGGTGGTTCAGAATCATTTAAAGGGAGCACAGTTATAATATGGAGTCTGAAGTCACTGTGGTTTAATTTTCAGTTTTTCATTAGTTTCGTTTAGATTTAATCTTGGGAAAGTTCGTCTCCTTAGACGCCATTGTAAACAAGTGAGGCTTCCGTTCACAAACAGTGCATATTGGTTCCATAATGACTTGACGATCGATTCTTTTGAGTCCATTCATCGAACGGGGTACCCAGCTTGTTTAAGATAAATCTATGGTGCCAGCATACCATAGCATCAAGTATGGCCATCTGGCCAGAGAAAACCAACAACTGCGTGTTCATCTGCAGAATCAAAGTGTCTGCATGCATCAGTGGCAGGAGTCCACATTGTATAAAGTCATAGTATAGAATTTCAACTTGGGCCTCTTGACTTAGTGAATTTTCTTGGCACCATAAACAAAAGAAGAGATTCGTTCCTTTTGAGTGGACACAATGTTTTCTACTAATTTTAACACCCCAGTCAAAATCAATTCTTTTCTCCAGTCAACAGAGGTAAAAAAATGAACATAATTTTTTACTATTTCTAAAAATCCATAATACAAATTCAGCTTATAACGAAAAATCCCACCCAAAGACTATGAGTATGAGTCAAAGAACAAGGTATAAAAAACTTATGTAAGCAGAGAACTATATAACATAAAAAAAGTATTAGAAACAGAATACATTAAATTCTGCCAATTCCCACCTGGCACAGTGCCGTCATGACCCACAATGACTCGCTTCAGGTGACCCAGAGACACAGCCTCAATTGTGAAGCGGTTCGTCTGTCCTTTGTTGAAGGCTCGCTCCTTGTCTGACACGTAGAGTTGGCGCACGCCAGAATCCCCACGGTCCCCATAGATGGTCAAATACACGTTGGCATCAGTGGCACCATTCCACAGGTCCCCAGTGACGACTGCCACCTCGTATTTGATAACTGTGGAATACAGGAATGTCAGAGGAATTTAACTCTCTACTTTTTAACTCTTTAAACCCTGAGTTTTTTCCATTGTTTCCCAGAGTTTTTTCTGCAGTCACCTACACATGGTGCACTATGTCTGATAATAACATCAAAAAACACAATCTGAACTTGCCGCCAACTTTTAAATGGCGGAAACTTAGATCAGGAATAGTTCCGAAAAGCAAGCAAAAACTAGCACTAAATGAAACGAAACAGTAGGCCTAGTTGTCACTAGTATCGAACGCTCCCAGCGTCCGAAGGGGTTTAAAGAGTTAAGAAACTAAAGTTGGCCCACTTACCTTTTTGCATTCTGCCAGAGTGATGATGCTACTTTTGATTTATGATTTTTTGTTTCACTCTATTTCAACATATGGGTTTACCATGCTTTTAATATTATACCAATTTCATTTGAGGCATATAAGGAAATAAAGAAATTGCAATTGGTAACATCAGTTCAAAATAAGAAAAATTGACACAGACCACCTCATAAATGTTAAGAATTTTTCAGGATCTACCTCAGAGCCTACATCCTTTTTTGGAGGGGAGAATATGGTTTTAGTTGACAAATGTGTTATTTCAAAGCATGGCACTCAGTCATACTGGAGAAGACATTGTAGAACCACAATACTGGAAGCGGGAAAAGACAAAATCTGAAACTGTTTGAAATGGAACTTGAAGTACGAGTCTTTGTCAAGTTCATAATCAGCTTTAGAAAACATCAGCATAAATAAAACATAAAAACTTACTGGGCAAGTGAGGCTCTCCTTTTCTTACAGCTGGTATCTCCCTGCAAATCTCATGATCATCTTCCTCTCGAGACAGCCATCTTCTACACGGGAAAACCAGTTTCTCATCCGTGTCCGTATCCACCATCCGGATCTGTGCATGGAGAGTACAAGTGCCAGTGAACTGTTAGTGTTTTACACAACACAATTTAGATAATTTAGGAGGCAGGCTGCTTTGACCCTGCCTGTCAAAGTCAATTCAGGCTCAGCAATATACAACATCACAGAAGGTAGACAAAATACTTTATAAAAGAATTCCCCACTAGAAAGTCGAATCCATTTCTACTGTATGAGACGGTGAAGAGCTGAACTGGAAAACCCCAGATGCTGTTAAATACAAATGAACACGATAACAATTATCTGAGAGTATAGTAAAAAATAGTGTTTTAAATAGAATAATTTATATGTAGAGCTTCTGTAAGTTTGAGTAATGGAGGGCGTACTGTCCCACATGGTCACACCTTGTCCTCAGTGTTGGGGTTACTACAATCGGAACATGTCCATCTCTGCTCTCCCCCCTCCCCATCTTCAGGATCCATCCCAGAGTCTGTCTGCTTACAGTCCCCATCATAATCTGGTTGGACATCTGTCGGACTGGTCCGCACAGGTGGCTGTGTTTCCCATCTCCTCTTTGACTTCAATCTACCTAGGGTATGGAATCAGTTATCTGCCCTATTCCTCCTCAAATTTTCCCCTATAGCAGTTAGCACGGTTGGTGGGTTCAGTGTCAAATTCCCTCCCACTTTTGCTTCTCCAGCCAGCTTGTCTGCTCTCTCTTTCTTGGTTACCCCTGCGTGGCCCGGGCAAAAGATCCAGGCCACTCTTTCCAGGCTGCTCTCCCTGATTGTAGCCTTTCAGTCCGCATACAGCATCCCTTTCTTTACCTTCTGTAGTGTGCTCATAGAGTCAGTAATAATTACTGCTCGCTGATGGTTTGTGTTCTTGATCCAGTGTAGAGCCTCACTTATGGCTTTTATCTCCATACACATACTGAATGTTGTCAATGCAGTTGATCCACTTTGCTCTTTCACAACTACCCCATCAACTCTGACACTGAAGGCCCAGCCTGATTTGACTCCTCTGTTGACTGATCCATACGTGAAGATCACAGCATCTCCATGTTCGCTATGCTCTTCTATCACGGTCTCAATTTCAGCGTTTGTAGCTCCAAATGGCCAGTTGCGACATTCTCTACCCAATGTTGCCTTCATATTTGTGTACTCTCCTAGCACATCTTCGACCACGACCCAATCCCTGCCTCTACTGATGTCTTGTATCTGGCAGCACTCGTTGATGGTGTTCGTGGCTTGAGTCATCCATTCTGTGCCCCTCTTAAGCCTTGACGTCATCTGCCGCCCCACTTTCTTATGTAGGGGGTTCGTCTCGTCTGCGCTGACTCGCAGAAAGGCTTGGACCTGTGCTAGTTTGTGCCTCTCGTCTGCACAAGGGAAGTCTAGGAAGTATCTCATTGCTTCAGTTGAGGTATCTCGTGTGCACCCCAGGATTGCCCTCATTCCTTCATTTTGTAACACCTCGAGTAGTTGCAGTTGCGCCTTTGATAGGGTCAAGAGTCTGAGCCCGTACTCTACGACAGAGAGTACCAGTGTCTGGTAGAGGATGACAAGGATTTCCTGGCTAATCTTAGCTCTGGCCATCATCTTAAGGGCTGTTAGGCTTTTTCTCGCCCTGGAGATTGTTCTCGAGATGTGATCTTTGCCAGAGAGGGTGCAATAAAACGTGATGTCCAAGTACTTCAGTGTGGGTTCCCTCTTCAGCGCTTAGCCTCCAATCGAGATACTTGGCATGTCATCGTGCACTGCATGTTTTTTCAGTGTACACCACAGAGCGCAGGCTTTGTCTGGGTGCAGTTTCCCGTTGTTCACTTCACACCACTGTTTGAGTCTGTTGAGTTCTTCCTGTACTCTTTCCGTTGTAACCTGACGGTCCTTGCCTTGCCTGTACACCAGCACATCATCAGCAAAACTGAGTATATGTCTGGGCCCTTCCAGCTGGTTGGATGTTATCCCTATTGTATAGACATTGAACAGAACTGGCGAGAGTGCAGGTCCCTGTGGCAAGCCTGGTGTGATCTCGATAGGTTGCGAAGCCTAGCAACCAAGGCGTAGTGCTACCTTTTGTTTGAGCAGCGCTGCCCCAATCCATTGCGCCAATTGTGGATCTACCCTCAGGTCGAGTAGAGTTCTCATGAGGGTGTTGTTCTGAACTCAGTTGTAGGCATCTTCCAGGTCAAGTGCTCCTACCAGAGTTTCTTCCCCCATTTCGAAGCCATCATATACGTCGGATGCAAGAGTGGCAGCATTCATCCATGTGATCTTTCCTCTTCTATAGCTGCCCAGTTCCAGCGGTAGGACGTTCTTTTCCTCTAGTTTTATTGCCAATCTGTGTGCCACTATTTTCTTCAGAAGCTTCCCGACAGGGAAGGCTCATTACAAAATTAAAAAGAAACAAGAAAATGTCATTAAAAAACAAAACAACAACAGGGAATAAAGGAATTAATTTTATTACTCTGCAGTACAACATCAAATGTTCATAAACAAATCGGCATAACATATTATTTATGATAAAGAAAAAGGAGATTTCAATAAGAAAAAGAACAAACAATTAAATTAATCTAAAGCTAAAGACAAATTACCTCATCACAGAGCCAGCCTGGAAATTCTCCTGTATTGTCGTGAGAAATTCTGATTTTGTAAATTTCTCCCAAGCCAGCACCCAGATTGAGCTGAAAAAAGAAGAGAAATAAGCACAGTTGCTATCTACTTACTTGTGAATTGCAACGCAGCCAGAAAAGAATTTAATTTTAAAATGAGGTTCACTTCCAGTCATAAACATTCCAGAAAAGTGTAATGAAAGAAAAAAATTACTTTTATACATTCATCTAACATTGACAAATTTAGGGGAAACGGAATATTGTCCTCAATCCATTCTTCTACCTCATTTTCAGCTTTTCCCACTCTACTAGACCTAGAATCTCATCCCAACCACAGTATTGGTGATGAGTTAAATACCATAGCAAAGTACAGGCATTACTTATAAAAAGAGTTCAATAGTAGCACATTGTCTTTCTGTTTCTGCCACAAAAAACAGTAAGCAAATGTAATACCGAGAAGGCAAAACATTGCAATATCATTGACTGATAAGAAAATAACTTGCTTCTCCTATCAGAAGTACTAGACATTGAATTTCAGCAATGCTAAAAATGGCAGCAATGAAAGGGATTTTCCCACAAAAGTTTCTTTAGGCGGAACTCATTTATGATAAGAGGCAGTCTAGAACTAGATGTCAGTCAGTAGAAACAATATGTACACAAGTCTGTACACAAAAAAAAAGCCTTACTTCAAAGTCATCCTCTTGGCCTGGATTAAAGCAGGAATTATCTGGGAACCCTAGAGGTACTGGTCCAGAATTTCCTTTGTGACCGTACACTGTAATGAAGACTTGAGCATGGGTTCCAGCAGTTGGTAGCTCATTCGTTGTACAAGAAATTCTCCAGTTTCCCCCTGTAGAAATTACAAAGAAGTTGTGAAACGGTGAAATGGTTTGGGTTTAACGCCCCTATCAACACTATTAGGTTATTTAAGAGATGGGGCCTCCTAGTTTAATGTCCAACTCCGAAAGGACCAAGCCAAGTGGGAAATTCGTGTAAAGTGCCTTTCTCAAGGACACAACGTCGGACCGAGCTGAGGCTCGAACCCCGAACCCGCAATCTCACGATTACGAGTCCTAGGCTACCGACACCACAAAGAAGTTGTGAACTGACATTCAAATACATCTCAAAAGAAACAGTTTTCTTGTCTTAATTTCTCAAAAAGTCTCTCACTCAACAAAAATAGAAGGAGTGGTAGATAGAAGACAGAAGACACAAAATAATTTACCTCAAGGAAGAACACCTTTTGTCACAGCAATTAATTTTCCTTTTCTGTACTTGTACTTTAATTCCAACCAAGTCATAACATTACCGCCTTTTCATGACACCCGTATTCTCAAAACAAATTTTCATGACACCCGTATTCTCAAAACAAATCTTCAAAACAAAAAGTCCAATAAAATCAGCCACTGCTTTCTCTTCAAATGCACATTTGTTTTCAATAAATGAAACACGTCTTACATACACTTTAGAGTAAAAATATATTCTCCTTTCTCAGCTTTAACTGTTAATGCATTACCATAAGTGGTGAAAAAAGATGTCCGATACTCCTTAATTTTTTTTCCCGAAACTTTTACAACATACGTGTTTTCATCATCCTATCCCTTCTTTTCTTCAGTCTTGTAGCCACACCATCCTGGTGGAAGTCTGTCCTGCTTCTCATGCGGGAAGCGTTGCGGTCATACATGCCTATCCTGCTGCGACGAGTCGGGGAATGTTCTGGGGGGAGGGGCTCATAAACAAAGCCTCTCATAGACTTGAAAGGTTCTTTTCCCCCTGCCACCAGTACATCAGGGCCGTTGATCATTGCAGTCAGATTAGTTATCTAGAAGAGAGGAAACAAATGATAATGAGTAAATATATACGGTGCTGATTGAAAATACGTTTCAATATTTTGAAGTTTTCAAATTCAACCCATGTATAAGAAATTAGAAATAGGTCATACTAAATCATAATCGTATCAACATATTTTGATTTGCTGAAAATGTTATTTCTAATTTAACCAATACATCCTGAAGAAAAGAACATGAGTGATAGTGCGACACAGATAAAACTTCACTATACTCTTCCTAAATTCAGAGTAGGTGGAAGAAGTGCTCTAATGGTGGCTTGAGCCAAGAATGAATAAATAGCAACCCCAAAATAACAAGTTTCTGACTTGAAATTTCTAGTCTTTGGAGTTAAAGGGTCTTCATTACAAAGTACTGTGAAGCGAATTATGGGGAATATTTACAAAAATGTAACTTGCTTACTTTTTTCCCCTCAATTGTGTAAAGTTTTCTGATGGCCATGAGGAACATGCCACTGAGATCTGAGAGAATCTGTTCAAACGTCTGAGCTGTGCGTCGATTGATGAGGACCACATGTCTCACTACGGGGTCACCATTCTTGAGGCATGTGATTTTCTTGGGCTGATTTCTGTTGTATGCATAAGCCATCCTGGCGTCCCGAGGTAACGTCTGCCTTCCCACATAGCGAGCTTCATTTTCAAATTCTTGCTCCTGAAAAAAAAAGAACAAATAAAAATTATTCTTGTGAGTAAACTGTTATATGAATGCTGAAGATGCAAAACGGATATACATAATGCAGACCTGCCAAGTACTCTGATAAAATCAGAACCCTCTCAATTTTTTTTGTCTGTCGAAGAACCCTGATTGGATTTGCATAAAATCTCTTTTTTTTTCTTGAACTGCGTTTACACTGGTCATATGCAAAATCAAAAATGATATGAAAATACGTAAGTGTAGTTGTGTTTTTTGGCTGAATTTGCCTGACTTATCATAATTGGTGTGAAAATGCACATTTTAATTTACATGCAGGCCTATATTTTAGTGGCAATGCAAGTTGATAAAATTTGCAATGGTCAGTTTGTAACACAATCTTAATCTACTCCAGTTATAGGGACTCCAATTTTTTTCTGAAACTTATATTTACGGAGGTATCAGAATAAAAAACCTATTTTAATCATTTGTAAATGCTAGTAAAATGAAATTACCAGTATGCCCAGTATGAAAGGGGAAAACCCCAAAATAAACACAGGCTTTGGGAGATTGTTTTACATTCAACACTCAATGTGACAAACTAAACAATGCAATACCATGTGGACATCACAATGATTCCCCAGTAGGATCAATAATAATTAAGTCAGCTTCTACGTATCAAAAAAGTGTATTTCTCCCAACACCGACAAAAGCTATCCTCATTTGGTCCCCTTTAAGCACAAGGGGGCTATCCCGAAAAATGCTATTTTGAGAAAATCGAAGGTAAAGTTTTTGCCCCATGTTCAGTTTCTTTAAAAGAGAAGGAGAGTTTTCTCTATAACTAAACAAATATACACATCAATGAAACCAAACTTCTGCAATGCCCACTTTTGGTGAAGTAAGATTTCTGGAAACCCCTGAAAACTGGATTAGCGCACTTGTCCTTAAAAGCAACCATTTATAATACACCTCCAAGTAACAATAATGCTGAAAGACGTTTGTAAAATTGCTGCTGGAGTCAATCAATGATCATTCAAACCGCAAGATGGAGAATTAATCTCACCTGAAGCAGTGTATTGTACTCTTTGTTTCCACTGGAAGGTTTCGTGAAATGCCATCTGGGAGGAGCCAGAACTCTGTTGGGATCGACTCCTCGGGCCTGATGCCTCATGGTGGAGCATACATAGCTCTCATTGTTTTCCAGGTTGTCAAGCGATGTAATCATGTCACGGCCTCTCGGAGTGAAAATACTTCGGACGCCATATGGCAAACCTCTCACCTTAGTGGACAGATCTAAAGAAGAGACACATTGAAAATTGTTTAATACCATTCAATTATATATAATGTAAACCACAGCGCTCATGCAACAAGAATAGGTAAAAGTCTGAAAAAGTTGAAAGAAAGAAACATAAAGAAGATGAAGTCTGTCTATATAAATTTTAAAATACATGCGCAAGAAAGTAGAGCTGTCATTAAAACAACTGACCTGTGATTAAGGCATCAAGTCGTTTGTATCGTCTCGGGTTGATGCAGACTCTGACTCCAGCAAATTTGTTGTCCCCATCTTTGTAAAAGTAGCAGTTCTTTGTTTTATCTTCATCTCGAGTTGTTTGTCTAAAAGATGGCGGCTGGGTCCTTCTGTGTTTAACTTCCCCTTTAGAAGGTGGATCTGTGTATTTCAGTTTTGAAGCCATGGTGGAAGTTCTGCTCTATTGAACAAATGAATCTGTAGATACACCCTTCGTTGATGCTAACGATTTATGCTAGCCAATTCCAGAACACACAGCAGACATTTGTAGAAACAGAAAAATGTCACGGTGGAATCAGATGCTCATCAATTTTTGGGCATGTAGAGTTATACTCATCTATCTCGAATAGAAGTTGAGATATTTGCAATTGAAGGAGGTCGGGGTCACCTGGTGATAGAGGTAAAATTAGCAAGAGAATGGCCGCCAATGTTTGGTGACTTCCAAAGCTTGGAAACAACAAATTTACATATCTTGTGTCATTGCTAAGGTTTTTAAGAAAATTCATGCAGATTGGGTTTTTAATTGGACATAAAAGAGGTTTAACACAAAATATAAAAAAAATCGATAAAAATTACCGAGCTGGAGGAAAAATGTTGATTTCTTCTATTTCATATATTGACGAACACCTGATTTCACCATGACGCCACACATAATATAAAGTCAAGTGCAGTCAACCCTACCAAATAGTGCTGGGTGATTTTGAGAAAAAAAATCATGGTTGAAGCTTTGAAACACGAGGTCACCATTCATGCTATTCGAATACCGAGTGTGAAAAGTTTTTCTTTTTTTTTTCTTATATAGGTGTATGAGTTGAGTCTGTCGGCAGTTATCGCTATACAATATTCCCTTATCACAGCACTTCTCATCCAGTGATTTGGAGCTAAGTGTTCGGCTGCCTCTTCACTAGCCGCAGTCGTGGTTTGCACAGCACGATGGGGATAAAACATTTTTTAAAAAGAGGTGACAATGACATGAGAGGAGGGGAGAGGGGGGATAATAATAAAAGACAAGCATGGTTTATAACAGGCATTATTTTCGTTTCATTGGTTTTTACCATCCTCCCACTGCACCTACCCACCTAATGGCAAGCCTAACGGATGCATGCCGCGAGTGTGGAGGGTGGCTGATGATTTGGCTTTTTTTTTCAAAATATGACTGTCGGTTGTCTTGAGGAACTCTAATAACATCTCTGTTGTACAGCTGTGCATAACTGAATTTCTAACAAAAACAACCCACAAATTTTTGAAGCAATAGATTCTGCTTTTAACATTGCCTTTTTATGTTACACACTGCTGCTCGCTGGTGTCATACATTTTCTTACACATTTCCTATTCAATGTTCTGTGAGTAAAAAACTTATAAACCTGTAATTTGCCACCTGATTTTCTAGTTTGATGAAACATACTTCATTTTTAAAGCAAGTTAACATCTTATTAACATATAGTATATATATCCAATCTTCAGCAAATATTTTCATAAGAATTTCTCAATAATCAATATAAATATTACCAATGGCAATAACTCCACCCCTACTGAATAATTACTAGATATTTAGATCTAAATTTCTAGATCTAATACTTGTGTACTCAACAGTCAACAGGCTTCGGGCCTAATTAGAACTTAATCAGCTAGACTGGCAGGTTAGCCATACTTAACTCATTCATGGCTGAGTGCTCCAGCAGTGAACTCCCCTCATATACTGGGCAGTTCTATCATGGCAACATGAAATTAGGTATACTCAGGAAAATCAATCAAAATTTGCAGACTCAATGGCTGTTCGAGCAGAAAAAATGTCTCCTGGACTTTTCCCAGCATCACAATTAGATTCTAGATAATTCTAGTTCAAATAACTTGGTATAGATTAGATACAGTAATTCTTTCTATAAAGAAAGCGAGGAAGAATGCCAGAATACTTGTCGTTAGTATGTGGGCGGGGTCCAAATTTTGAGAGTTTTCTCGTCTGTAGCACTGAATGAGTTAAGACTAGATCTAGATATCTAAGTACGGCTAGACTGCTATCTCGGCTAGCCAGTTCGATCAGGAAAAGCATGGGTGAGCTGCTAATTTGCAGGGTGCATGAATATGCGTTGAATACAGAACTGATGTGCAGAAAGCATTCAACAGAGGAAAGTGAGAGAGAAACAGAATAGTGTTAGTCTGTAAGAGTCTAGATCTAGGTTTTGCCTGAATATAACATGCCCAAACAATGGCAGCGATGCTGGCACTGGTGGGCATGATCACGGCTGCTTCTATCGCGATCAGGATTAGATCTAGATCTAGGCCTACAAGAAAATGTTATTAAATGACACATTATTGCAGTACAAAAATTCATCTGCGTTCATCAGATATGAACTTCCTTTGGAGAATTTTGTGTGGAGATTGAGATTTCACTCAAGTTCTCCGCGTTTCCTTTTTCAAGAATTCACACATGAATCATGGAATAGGTTCAACAGTGGGCAACAGTAACAGGCTTGTTTATAAACAGCGGATAAGCTGCTACATGACATATTCTGGGCAAAAGTTACACAAAATATGCTCTTAGAAAATCAGGCTACCCATAAAATGCCAAAGGTACTCATGATGTTGTAGGGAGTTATAGTTAAAGTTATCAAAACTCCTTAGTTACCATCTTTTTAATTTTCAAGAGTTTTAAAATCTATCAGTGAACTCAGGTCGTTTCCAATCACGTGATATAAACTTCCGCTTCTGGGTTGGAGATTCGGTTATCTCCGTAAGAAATATCGGTTTTAGGGTGTTCATTTTTTTGTATTTTCAATTTGGTTTTTATAGAATTGCTACAGTTTGTACATGTAACTGAAAAGAAATAGGAAAGTAATAAATTAACATTTTTTTCTGGGTTTTTTTTGGTAATGCTGCTCCAGGATTTCTAAGATTAGACGTCACGTGACTGTTCGTTTGTAACAACAAAATGGAGGCGGCTTGAAAGAGTCTCAGTGACTGCAGTGTGTATCCGGGAACAGAAGGTAGTGCCTATGCCTATAGATGAGTCTAGATGTAGTCATCACCATAATGGTGTACCTCTAAGATTCTAGTGTTTAGGAGCAAGGATTTTAAGCTCACGGAATTTTATTCTTTGCCGTCATTAGGGGGAGAATCCATCCATGGTAAATCAGCATTTATAATCATAATCATGGGCAAGCCCACAAAGTTTTGACAAAGTCAAAGTTGACAAAAGTCAATTCACTTTGACTTTGTTGGTTGAAATATGGCCTGCTCTATTCGGACTGGAGTCCAATTACATCTAGATATAGATCTAGATCTAGATTTTCTATCTATTTGGACTGAAGTCCGAATATGGGCGGGTCCTAAAAAAATTGGCCGGCACTATTTCTCCGAACGTTCGGGAAAATAAAGCTAGGCACTATTTCTCCGAACGTTCGGGAAAATAAAGCTAGGCACTATG
>NW_004797555.1:688552-717562 GCF_000002075.1 Aplysia californica
CATAGTGCCTAGCTTTATTTTCCCGAACGTTCGGAGAAATAGTGCCTAGCTTTATTTTCCCGAACGTTCGGAGAAATAGTGCCGGCCAAAAAAATTAGCTATTTATTCGGACTCAGCTTCTAAGTGAGATTGTAGGAGGCTAATACTAATAGGGGGATTTTTTACGTAAAATAAGAATAAGAATTACCTTTTTGGACTGTAATTGTGTCTAAAGTCAAAAGATTGCACTCTCATTGCCCAATGGCTGTCTAAGTTTACGGTAACCGACTACTCAGGGTATTTCCACCTCCACTACAGTCTACGCAATCTCATTGTTAGACATAATTAGCTTTGCCCCCGGCAAGGTCAAGTCAACTTGGTTGTTCTGTTCATACTAAAGATGCAGGGAGGGCCAGTTTAGATCTAAGATCTAGAAAATCTAGTAACTGGATATTAAAGCTCACGTCTCGATTATAATCAAAAAATTTTTCATAAATGCTGGAAATGGAAACAAGGGTCGGAAGTCGGAACTAACGTCATGCTGAACTCAATTCAGAGTCCGAATATAATTTTTGTCTATTCGGACGTCACTTCATTGAAATATATATACTGACACTGGTGTGAACCCTGGGCCAAGGGGGGGTTTTTTAAATAAATTAAAATGACAAGCTAAGAGTAAGATTAACTACTCTTCTGCGTCTGTGCCGAGATGCAAGTCTTATATATATACTTCTTACTGTGGATGTTCCAGGGGGGGCGCTGGCGGGGGTCACTCAGCTTGTACTGTTAATGTACAGTGAGCGGCCCTGGAAACGTGTGTTTTTGCCGTGAATACCGTCGGGGTGTGTTAGAAATTGACGATGAAAATAACGCTCTGTCTCTATCTTTAATAGCTTTCTATAAATTTATAAAGTGTTACGAACACATGAATAATCCCCTCTCTTAGGCTGAAAAGTCAAATTTGAAATGTAAATTTTTTCTTATGCACCCACACACAGATGCACTGATTTGAGGGCTAAACTGCCTTAATTTTTGCTGCAGAACACATCATATGTATGGCCCCTAAAACCCTTGCAAATCAATTGTTTTCAAGTAAATATTAATCCTAACTACCAAAACATCAAATCATTGTGAAATGCAGGGGGCATACCCCCTGTAACCTCCCTGATTCTTTTTAGGTCATGGGAACATGCCCCCCTGACATCGCCCATGTTGTTAAAAACAAGTCAAATATTACGTCACTGATCCTACTGTAATATAGTTCTGTTTTCCGCAAAAATGAAGGCCATTATATTTGTGTTTAGCATGCAAAATACTACTAGAAAAAAAGTATATAAAACGTGTACATGAGACGGGTGCATGAGTAAAAAAAACCCCCATCAAATGTTATGCTGTCCCCGCGGTTTTATGCAAAAAAAATTCTGAAATTATGCAAACTGAGCCCAAAAATGTTAAATTATGCGATTCTGTTAATTTCAACAAAGAATGATAAAGGAAAATAATCAGAAATTATGAAAAAAAACGATCAGATTTTGCTATGTTATGCTGGGTGCATAAAACCACAGGGACAGGTTATGAGTAATATGAGTAGTTACGCCCATTTGAATAACCTTTTTAGACGCTCTCTTGTTGTTACAAATGATCTGGGGTTCGAGTCATTTCCGAGTGTTTTGCTCTCAAATTTTTCTTTTTACCTGTACAATGGTTTTCAAAACTACCAAATAAGCTTAAACTTTTATCAGGTTATAATATTTTTTGAATTTACTCCTTCCATTACAGAAACGGTATAACTTTGATCTTAAAAGAATCAGTGCTGTTCTCGGATCATCCCTTCTATGACTTAACAAAGCGGTCCAGGGAAAACCTGCATTGGAATATCTGTGACAAATTAATTTTATGCTGCTAATCACATGTCACATATATAACAATTACACACCTTTTGCATGCCGGCAGGCTAGCTTGTTCAGTTTGTGACCCAGAGTCCGATTCTAGTCTTTTATCATTCTCTTTCTCTCTCTCTCTCTCTCTCTCTCTCTCTCTCTCTCTCTCTCTCTCTCTCTCTCTGTCTTGCCATTTTGTAAACTCCCAGTGGAGCGCAGGCCATTAACAACATTACTCCAATGAAGCCTGTCCTGAGCATCCTTTTCTATCTGTTTCCGTGATGTCCCCGCTTTTTCAATTTCCGCTTGTACTGCTCGCCCCCATGTCATCTTTGGTCTTCCTTTCTTACGTTTTCCATGTGGATTCGACTTTAATGACTAGATGGGTGGTAATTTTAAAATGTGCTACACACAGAGCACGGCATCACTTTTCGTACGATTCTGTTACTTTTAGTTAGCGTGACTCAGCAGCCTGCCGGAGCTCCCGGCTTGGGGTCACGGGGTTAAAGAGCTCTGAAGCGACTTTGGCGGTGTTGGTTAGGATGTTCACATTTTTGGCTATGTTTAAAACGATATAACTTCTTCCCCATCCCATTCAGCAAACCATTACGCGGATGTACTAAAAAGCTCAATGTCTTGAGATTTATTCTGCGTAGGAATGGTTAATTTCTGTGCCTTGGTTTTTGTTGTTCTTGACAAGTGTTTGTAGAGTACCTAATTTGTCCTATTTTCGTTATAAACTTATGAATAAATGAATATTAATTTAAAAAAGGCTCAATTGGCAATGCTACATTGCTCATTGCTTCTCCAATAATTTATTGTTTTCCATCTCTGACCGAGTTTCCCATGGCACCATTATATAAAAATATATTGTAACTACAAGTTAAAATCCAGTCTCTCTAGCAAATTTGGGAGGAGAGAAGACAACAGACAACTGCTGCAATGATCAGAGAAACAGAAGTTTCAATGAGTTTCCAGTTCGATGTGATCCTCCCTTATATGGCCTTATTTACCCTGCCCACCCTGTGTAATATAATGCGGAGGGCTCAAATGTGAGTGCGATATTTTGGGAAAGCACACTCTTTGACGCGTTCACAGCGCGTTGCGGAGCAATCCCATTTGGGGCAAACATTGTACCTTCTCATCTAGATTTACGACAAAGATGTGATCATATTCACAAGAGTGGATGATCTGTGATGCAACAGGCAGAACTATGATCACAAATTTTTGCTGCTTGGTTGACCAGCTGGGCTCTTCCATGTTTTTGTCGTCATGTAAATTATGATCTGAAATGCGGGATCTTAGCTGAAAGAAGGGGTCATACTAAAATGCTCCTTCAGAGCTAAATCTTCGGGATGCCTTTGTGAAGTAAAAATTTCATTTTCTTAAAACAGCGACATCTTAAGCGAACCGGGTTCATAAGTAATGGGATCTTAGGCGGGGACTACTGTTTGGATTTCGAAACAAGAATAAGTTTGTTGTCGGAAGAATTTCTACCTCGTCCATCCAAAATCAGTCCTTCATTAGATTTGTGTGTAGTGTAGTCATAATATATTTAGTCTTTTAGTAAATGATGGACAGTTCAGTGTAAGTCAATGAAGTTATGTTGTGCTAGGGATTGTGTCAGTCCAAGTAGACTAGTAGTCCTTCTGTAAGGCAATCTGGTTACCCAGGAAGAGTTTAAATTAAGTAAATAAAATATGAGATGATTCATGTAATAAATTACAAATTTACTTTTCAGACATAACGATATTGACTTGCATGGCAATGTGGTGAACACTGAAACCAGTTGCTCTATGAAATAGTGAAATCAAAGAAACCAACATTTTTTTGTCCATGTGGCAATTTTTATCGAATTTTTTGTTTTGAGCTCAACACTTTTAAGTCCATTTAAAAACACATAATTTCTATTTTGATTTTACTCAATAGCGTTGACAATAGGGACAATTCTGTTAATTTTCAGTTTCCAAGGACACTACAACTTTGAAAGTACTTAAACATTGGTGGCCACTTTCCACCTTGTGAGCCCCACGTCCTTCGCCTTCAGTTGCAAATATCTCATCTTATATTCAAGATAGATGGGTATTTTTTCATTAAAACAAGGAAATGAACAGGCTTTTAGATTAAACCGCTAACCCCATATGCCCGAGAATTGTTGAGCATCTGATTCCACTGCGTTGTGTACATGCACTGGTTTAATCTTAATGCTTTGGCCTCTTTTAAACCATAGCCTTGGACTCCACACAAGTACCCTTTTTATATTTTAATGGTCTTGTTAAACTATTGTACTTGAAAAGCTCAGCCCTAGGGGTGTTCAGGGCCACATTTGCTGTGATGGAAATTGTGCTTACAAAGAACCTCATTGTATCTCCAATATTGTCTGATTTTATGAATGCTTGTGGGTTTTTGTTCTGTTTTGTCTTGATATTGAAATTACCGAATGAAATTTGTTGTGAGCCTGATTCATATTTTCTTTTTTATCATTAATTTTTTCAAAAGTTTTGTAGGCTGTGTTGAAGGAGGTAGTCCAGAACATAATCCCCCCCCCCCCCCCATTTCAGTGCAGAACTGACTTCTTTCTTTCCCTTGAAAGGAGGAGAGGGGGTGGGGGGGGGGGGTGTTAATGTATACTGTAGGTTTTTTCTAGGAGTGTTGTAACTTCTCGGAGGCAAGATATTATTCATATATTCAACCAATATTTTATATATTTGGAGTTTTCTGTAGTGTATTATTACTGTTTCATGAGCTTTTTGGCTTTTGGTATTGCGCATGGCTCATGGTGCAGTCACTTTGTTTAGTATTGGACATTCCTATGCAAAAGGATCTGCAGATTAAAGTCATATTAAAACTTGTCTGATATTCAGAGTCGGGCTGTATCCAGCAACCATTGTACCTGACTATGTGTATGATTGAATGTCTGTGTCTGGAGCTGTGGCTGATAAATTGTCTATCTCTATCTCTTTGCTAAGTTATCAAGAAATCAGATATCAGAGCATGGGAAGTGATGATGGTACTGTCTTTTATCGTGTACTTACTTTATCTGGAATGCAAGATTTTTTATGTCTGTTTAAAGAATTTCACTACTCAGAGAGGCCTAAAGTTAAAGGTGCCCTCTTTTGATTTAGTTTTTTAAATTTTGTTTGATCAGTTTTTGGGGGGGGGGGGGGGGGGGGGGAGGGGAGGGAGTAAAAAAATCTGCCAGTAGTTGCAGGGTGCTTCTGGTAGGTCCTATTTCTTTACCCTCTGTTGTTTTTGTCTGTTTACTTATTCCCAACACTAAGTGACCATTATTGGGTTGATGTGTTTCTCTTTACAAAAATAAAAAAATCCTCAGGTGGGTGGTTGGAGGGTGCCACCAGTCGATCCTTCTTCATTTTTTCTCTTATTTCTGTTTATGAGTCTTTGTTTTCTTCTGCGGTATGTTGATAGGGGCGTTAAACTTTTGGCATTTCACCATTTCTCCAGCATAATAACAGATATCAAATCAATATATGCTTCTTTTGAACTCAAAATCAAGAGTCGTAAAGACTGAATTTTTGGTAATGTATAGGTCAACATTATCATTGTCTGTTTACTGTTGTTAAGGTAGTCCTGTTCAAGTAGTCCTGTTTTGACTTTCCCCTTTTGTTGTCGTCAGACTGAAATGTGGGTGGTTGGCAGGTGCTCTGGTGTGGTTTGCTCCTTCTTCTTATCAAACATTTGTCGTCTTTATCTCCCCTCCTTCTTTTATATGTTTGTTACTCTCTTGTAACTCCTCTAATATTCGGCACTTATTTGACCTTATTGTGTTGCAATTGCCGTAAAACTTAAACTAAAACTAAAACGAAACTAGAGAATGAGGAATGCGAATAGACTTTTTTTTTTTTGCCAGCAAAGTTTGAGTACTCAAAGTTGAAGTACCAGGCCAGTACGTGTAAACAAAGCCACCAGGGCTGTGTCAAGGCCTGTTGGTCTGACTTCTTAATTGGCAAGTCCCAGTATTCTTTCTGAGTTATCAGGAAATTTGATATTCCAGTGTGGGCGTTCATGGAGACACCAACCGTCTTGACTGAGATTTGCAGGACTGCTTACTATTAGGTCTTTTAGTTTAGTGAATGAAATGTTCGTTGAGCAAATGTATTATTTTCCTGTGGGTGGTTGGCGGGTGCTCTGGTGTGGTTTGCTTCTTACCTATCAAATATCTATCGTCTTTACCTCCCCTCCTTCTTTTTTGTGTTTGTTACTCTCTTGTAACACCTTTAATCTTCGCACTTATATGACCTTATATTGTGTTGCAAGTGCCGTAAAACACTTACTAAAACTAAAAAATATTATTTTTATGCTGCAACTAGAATTGGTAGTTGGAGCAAGCTGCTGGTGGTTCTTGCCTTTTCTTCCTTGGTGTCTTTTATTCTCTCATGTTTCCTTAAATGGAGAATTTTGTTCTCCTCTTTTCCAGTACCAGCAAGCCATTACATGATGATCACTATGTCCAAGGGAAAATCATTTGGAAATATAGATATATTATATTAACAAACAAGTTTTGGATTTAAGACTGAATTCATTCTCTCTTCTTTTTCCCCTTTTGTTGTCAGACTCAGGTTGTGAAGCGAGCTGTGGCACACACTGGGGCTGTGGCGACCCAGGGCTGAGAGATTGTTGGCTGGGCAAACAAAAAGATTAGGCTAGCTCGCCTTTCAGTTGGGGTGTGTTAGGACGGGCAGTGACAAATAGGCCTAGAACTGCTATGCAGCATGAGAGCCTGACAGGACTAGGACTAGGAGGAAGGGACTGTGAGTGTGCGTTGATTGTCTGTCTATTCTTTTTTTTTGGTGGTGTTCTTTCTATCCTATCCTTCTTTTTTGTGTATTTTCTTCATCCTTTCTTATTTTATTTTCAAAAAATGTTCTTTCTTTCAACTCAGCTTGTAATGTGTGCTGGTCTTCTGAATCAATTGATATTGATGCCACTGGAAATTGTTGGCAAACACTGTTTTTTTGTGTTTTTTTGTGTTTTTAGTATCTGTTTATCTGACTATGTGTTAAATTTTTGAAAAGATTTAACAGTTTTTTCTTTCTCCTGAAAAATTTTGCTTTCTAGGCTTTCCAACATTATGAGAAAATAAAACAGCGCATCATCTCTGCATGCTTTTCCTCCTTTCTTACTTTTTTATTCTTGCTAATGAGCTGAGCAGTCCACCTTTGATATTTTTGCTTTTACTTTTCCATCCTCTGTTGCCGTTAAGTGTGAGGGAAGATGCATTTTTCTATAGTAGGCCACCTCTGCAATGCAACTCTTTCAGTTGAGAATATCATAATTTCTCTCTGTTTCCTTGTCTCCCTCAATCCATCTTTTGCATGGAAAACCTCTTCCTTTATAGCATGAGTACTTGGTGTTATAGGCAGAGCTGTAAAAGTACTTTTAAAAAAGTACTTAAGTACAAATTTAAGTACAATCTAAAAAATGTACTTAAGTACAGTAAAAGTACTTTCCTATAAAATGTACTTGAGTACAAGTACTTTTAAAAAAAGTACATACGAGTACATTTTGAGTACTTTCTGCTAATATGCTAAAACACTTCAGCGCTTATGCAAAACATCATATTTTATAACTTATCCAGTATATTTGACAAATTAGGCTATTTATTACTAGAAATGTAAACAGTATACAAAGCATTTGAATATACAATGTACGCACTGAAGGGTAGAAATTGTCCGTGAAGTTGAACAAAAAACAACCCAAACGAATAGACGCAACTAGTGGGTAAGTGCTATTATGAATAGAACTTGTTTGAGCAAGACAATGTGATCAAATGTAAGTCAGTCCTAGAGGTTGGAAAGTTCTACAGAAAGAGTATCCAAATTGAAAAATATAGATACAAAGTTGCTCTTAAGAAAACATAAAATTGATGAAAATGGCCCGCATAGAAATGGAAAAGTGCATTGAATTCTTCATTAACAAATCATCAAGGAATCAATGTAGCCCTAAGCAAAAACCACCCAAAAAAAGTTTAAAAGAAATTTAGGCAGCCTAAAAATTGTTAGATACACATTGAGAACACAGTTTCAGTTTCAATTGATTATAGTGGTCTGACAGATTTTGGTCACACTGTGTAGTCCACGGCGCCAACGGCAAACCAAAGTACAATAGTTTCCTTGAGTCTAGTAAGTGTAGTGTAACCAAAGATTCTCTACTGCAGTAGTCTCCGCCTAAGATCCCAGTGCTCGGAAGCAAGGAAAATATGGGATCTTAGCCAATGAAGCCAAGGAAGAATCTACAGTGACCCATGAACTGACGTGACCCCTGGGTGGATTTATGACATATGGCAAGCAAAGAGTGGTCAACCTTGATTACCAACCACAGTGGCATGAGGCATGCCATAAATAATATTATATCTACACACTCATTAGCCTATCGTGAGTCTTGAGATCTTTATCTACGTTTATCCAGTTGCCCCTCCCCTTTACCTGTCCAACAATTTTAGCTTTCCATCTCTGATTGAGTCCCCCACCCCCCACCTCCTTTGTCGTTACGCACCATTACGATGTGACCACACTAATTAAAATTCAGGTTGTCTCGCAAATTCGGGAAAAACTGCTTTCAATGGTCAGGGAAGAGTTCACAGTTTGATGTGATCCCGCCTGGAGCGAACTTGAAGGCCCTACCCACCCAGGGAGTGATGTAAGTTTAGGTGGTGAGGTCAGATGCGAGTGCGATGTTTGGGGAAAAGAAACGCATCGGTCAGTTCACACCTTGGTGTGATCTCGTCTGGAGCAAACACTGTACCGTTTCAAGGAGTTTTACAACGCTTGTGATCACATTCACGATAGTGGCTGATCTTTGAGGCGACGGGCCGTTCTTTGATCTCAACTTTTAACTCTTGGCGGTTGATTGGGTTTTTGTTCCGTAAATTATGATCAGAAATGCCTGCACTTACCCTTTCATTAAGCTACCAAAGTACTCAAAATATACTTAAAAAGTACTCAAAAGTACTTTTATAAAAAGTATCGGAGTACAGTAAAAGTACTGGTTTAAAAAATGTACCGGAGTACAGTAAAAGAACCGAAAATTGTAACGTAAGTACAAGTACCGGAGTACTTGTACTCCGTTACTACCAGCTCTGGTTATAGGCTCTCGAGGCTGGCTAGCTATGTGAAATTCATAACAGATGGCCAAACAATTTTATTCTCTGTCCGGTGCTGAAGTAGTCTATTTATTTATGATTTGGTTTTAAACTTATACAAAATCAAACTAGAGCATTCTGTCCTTTATTTGTTCTGTGGTTGGAACAGATACACATGATATTAATTCTGTTGTAGTTGTCTATCAATACTCCCAAAGCTCCACAGCTGTGACTTAATTACATGGGAGGGATTACCTCTTCCCTGGTGCAATAACTGTGCCCAGCCATCTTCACAGCTATTGATGAATATGTAATGGTCTGTTCAACTAGTAGACAAACTGTGCGCGTAACCTGTGTATTGATTTTAAGCCAGTTTCTTGCTTGGTTTACACTTGTTGTGTACTGTTGTTCTTTGGAATCTTTGGGTGAGTGGACTACAGTTTTGAAGCCTCAGAAGTTGATAAAAAGGCGCTGCTCATAGATTCTACTTTTTAAAAATCCATTTTCTTTTACTGTCTATTGTATAGATTTTCTTCGCGCTAATAATTTTTGTTTTACATGGCTCATCTGTACGTTTAGGTGAGCTGTTGGTGGGCACCCTGGTATGTTCTGTTCGTGTCGTTTTTTTGGTAGAAGTGTCCTTACCACCATAACCCTATCCGTGCCGTACGTTGTGTTTTATTATCGTATCCATATGACGTGGGGAATTTTGTGCCACCAATTTCCAAAGAGGAAATTAACTCGTTAATCTGATCCGTACGCTTTGCATAGCAGTCTGTCAAAATGATTTTTTGAGAAATACTGAAAGTTTCAAAGAGATCTTCACACTAGAAGTATTCTAAAATGTGAAGAATACAACTCCGGGGGTACAAAATGACCCCAGGCGTATGGATAGGGTTAATATGTTACTGGTGAAATGTTGCTGGTTCTTGTTCTTAGGCTGACTGGTCATACGGTATGTTTCAGTAGCAGCAACTACTTCAGTTTATGCTACCTTTGGACTTGTCCTGAAAAGTGACTGTAGGGTGTCACTGGTATGTTCTACTGCTTCTTGTTCTCTCCTCTCTTTTTTGGGGGGGAGGGGGGGTGGTATATGTTTTTTTATGGCGCTCGCCACTGCATAAGGTCACATGAGCGTGCGGGACACATTGAAAATATTCATTGGTAGGAAATTTTGTATTTTGCCCACGTGGCGGCCGAAGTCTACTCTTATCGATTTTAGACCACCAAAGGATTTTTTAACGTGCGCAACTTGCACATGGGACCTCCGGGATTTTTCGCCCTTGTCCGAGAAGGAAAGGTGTAGATCTTTCCTACTCTAAGATCAGGGGTGTGGCTGAAAGACATCGGTAAGAATGAGCCAAGGAGTAGCAGTAAAAAGGCTGCAGAAAGAGTCAAGAGCCCAGAGAAGGTGAGGGGGTTGGGGCAGAAAGTGGAGAAGAAAGCAGACGACAGAGCAATGCTAGAGAGAAGGAAAGGAGGTGAAAGGAGACTATTTTTTAGAGAAGAAAAATTTCTGCCCCTCTCCGGATTCGAACCTGGGACCTATTGAATGAGAGGCGAACACCTTAACCACTAGGCCACAAGATCCCCCTCTCCTCTCTGTTGTGTCTGTCCTTTTTTTTTGTTCCCCTGCACTAAGTGGAGGTTGTTTTGTCAATGTAGATCTATTTCTCTCTCTCAGAAGTAACTGAACTGAGATTAAAAAATCTCCCTCAATAATTTTTCTGATCTTTTAGTTTTTTTTAGTTTTAGTAATGTTTTTTCGGGCGCTCGCAACTGCATAAGGTCAAATGAGCGCCAAGGGGTTGGTGTGAACAAAGAAGTCTTTACAGAGAATTAGGCTTACTCTGCTCACCTCTCTAGCTTCAACAGCACAAAGTCTGCTTCAACTATCAAGCCACCCCGGATCTGATCTTTTCATCGTTTCTATTGGTATCAAATGCAGAGAAAAAAAAAGGCATTCATTTTTAGTTTTGATCAAAGCCATGACTGCTATGACCCCATAAATCTGAGCTATTTTTCCCTCCTGTGGCCTCAGGGCCTGTGTTTGACATGATGGTGTTGACTCTGGTCAATGAATAGAGATTGGGACTATTAATGTCCATGTCAGCTGTTGCCACTCTGCATTTTATAATACCTCTTAGATCTAATGGGGTTTTCTGTCCAACTCAGTAAACTTGTTGTTTTGGGATGTGTCTGTGTGTTTTTTATCATTTAAATTTAGAAATATGCTCTTTTTTGCCTATTGCATGAAAATACAAGAAATGTAAAAAGTGTGTCCCTACATGAAAGTGAAAGTGATCTTTGTACTGAGGATAAATTCATCAAACAATGAGGCTCTTTTGGATCTCAAATGGGTGTTAAACATGTGTAAATATGCAAAGTAAGTTGAGACTGAGGTGAATGCCATGAATTGAATATATTATTTGAGGACCTATCTCATCTTTCACAGCACATCCTGTCGAGAAAGTTGGCACGACCGTTTTCTTTCCTTTTTTTTTGTTTTGTTCCCACACTATTTTTGTTCCCTTTCAGAACTGAACAGAGGTTGGAGACAAGTCACTCAAGTGTTAGACCTGACACTGCTGGAATAGCGTGTACAGTTTGAGAACCATTTTGATCATGCATAAGGTAATATCTTTTATAAGTGACATATATATTTCTTTGGCTGGAAAAAGTTTTGTTGGTCTTTGTCAAGCTTTGATTCAACTGTTGTTATTTTCTTTGGGTTTTTTTAAGGTTTTTTTTTTAACATCACGGCTAATTCATTCAGGGGTTGGTTGTATTATGCTAGTTATTGTCATACCTTTTTCTTTTCCTTCTCTATTCTTCTGTTTGTCAAGAGATCACGTTTAAATGGATGGTTGTTGTTATGAATTGTTTAACCAATCTGTGGCTGTTTGAATTTCAAATCTTTGTGGTGGGTGGTTGGCGGGTGCTCTGGTGTGGTTTGCTTCTTCTTTCCTATCCAAAATCTGTCGTCCTTTTCTCCCCTCCTTCTATTTTGTGTTTGTTACTCTCTTGTAACGTCTCTAATCTTCGGCTCTTATATGACCTTATTGTGTTGCAAGTGCCGTAAAACTTTTACTAAAACTTTAAAAAATCTTTGTGAGATGTCCATTTATGCCCTTCCTACCTGGTGTACTTCCTTCAAGCTTACAGTTCCAGTTAGTTAAGGATTAAACATTTGATTTTCATTATTGGTGTTATTTTTCTCTTGCAGAATTGTGAAGACATCAACACAAAACAATGTATGCACACTTTTTGCTTGTTCTGGCTTTTGTGTCATGTTTGTTGAGCTCTCTTTCAGTTCTCCTCATGTTTGATTTGATGGCTGTGCTTTCTTTTTGTATACAGCCCTATTCTAAACCAAACCCTCTCCTCTTTTCCAGTTTGTTTCAAAGAACCAGATTACTATCTAATCCTTCTGCCTCATGGACTGTGAAGAGCAAGTTAGATCGAGTAAAGGTTTAGATTTTTTGAGTTGTCATGTGTTCCACTTTTATAAATATGGTTTTTGTAAAAGGATAGATCCTATTTGTAATGTCTTTACTAGTTCCATTTTCATTGTGTTTTTACTGATCAGGGTTAAATTTTTTTTTCAACAGACAACCTTTCACACCAGTACTGGGGATGTACTTTTTTTCCCTGAATGGGTACTTCATGGACGAAAAGGTAATTTTATTTCAACTTTTTCCTACTCGATTTTGTTTGTTTTTAGTGCTTTTACAAAAAAATGAAACATTGCGGATGCTAAAAGAAAACGAAAATTATGTCACTTATTCGTGTATTCCTGTTAGGGGATTTGGTCTGTCCATAGACTTCCGAACAGATGAAGAAATGCCTTGTTTTTTTGCTAGCAAACCTTATTTTGAAATTACATAAGCAAGTTGAATGTTCACCACAGAAGTTGCTTTTTAACAGTGCACTATTTTATGATGTGCATTATTTGGTTTTAGAAGAGTCTCCAAACTTGTAATTTTAAATTTATGAAAAGGCCAGTGTGGAAAAAGCCCCCTCTCATCTCCATAAGTTTGATTGATAATTTGTAAATTTAAAAGTAAATACACGTTTCACTTTCATATTTAAGACCGATAACTTGCAAAAAACTTGATAAATGTGGACAAGTCTTTACATATTGTTACAGTAAAAAAAACCCCAAACTTTTTCCAATCACATCCTTATCAAGAACCTAAAGTTATTAATAGTTGTACTTTGTGGTACTGACAATGTACTAAAGGTATGAAAGTTGACCAAAATATCTGGAAAATTCAGGGATTGAATTACACACTTTCCACTGCCCTGAAAATGTTCGACATAAAACCACAAAAGCATGTGCAACATGTGTCTTTTATGAAGCAATTACTTGACACGCTAGAAACACCAAGTCTGAAACTTATCCTTTTGTGTTTTATTGATATTCAATGTTTCGCCTCAATGCATATTCATTTATTTTAATACTTCTGTATTGCTTCGGTGGGCCAGGAAATAACATTAGTTTGTTATACCCCCCGGGGCGGTGCCATTGACTGAAGTGTCTTTAGGCCTTTCCTAAAGGGGGGACAATCTCTCGTTCATGCACAGTAGAATTGTAAATGGACTGATTCATCAATGTCACACTCATAACTGTGCCTGATCTACAACAGGGAACTACTTCTTTTTCTTTCCTAATCCTTACTATTATCATTTCCCTCTACTTCTTTTGTATGTCTGTCACACTCTTATGACCCACTATTTCCGGGGTGCCTTGATAGTTGAAGAAGACTTTGTGCTGTTGAAGCTAGAGAGGTGAACAGAGCAAGTCTATTTCCCTGTAAGGACTTTTTTGTTGACATCCACCCCTTGGCTCTCATATGACCTTATGCAGTTGTGAGCGCCGTAAAACCTCTACTAAAACTAAAACTAGTTTGTTATACACTTGTGTGTCATGTCACACTGTGCGAGCGATATAATGCTTTCTCAGTTTCAAAATACAAGTAATCTAGTTTTAGAATTTTCACAAAGGGATTGGGTCTTGCGTCTCTGTAAAATTAAATAGCTGTAATAGATGTCACTATTAGTTTTTCTGATTTCAGCCATTTTTCGGTGTGAGGATTTTTATATCAGTCATACAACTAAATGAAAACTGGGCTAATTGGTAAATAACAAAACTTTGTAGTATGTCCACGTATTTTAATTTGACTTGTTGCATATTTTTAATGTGAAGCAGAAATCCATAAAATATTTGATACATGAACTCTTGTCATTATGTTTATATTAGAATATAAAATGAGAAAATTATGATTAGAAATTATTTGAAAATTTATACGAGTATATATGTGTTATTGTTTCAGAGACTTACTTGACCTGCATTGTCTTGGTAATCTTGGGTGTTTGCTACCAGGCTATCAAATTTGCTCGTCAACAGTATGGGCGCAAATGCAAGAATCTTGAGTGCAAGTAAGTTTAAACATAGAGCTTTAATTTCACTTGCCAACATGAAGGACATAGCCTTATCCCTGCCCAAGAGTTTAATAATAATGATAATAAATAGCATTTGTATAGTGCAAATTCCTCTGTAAAGCAAGCTCTACCCTATGCATTTTATACAGTAGTCTCCACGTAAGATCCCGGTGCTCGAGAGCAAGGAAAATGCGGGATCTTAAGTAAATGGGATTTTAGCCAACGCAACAAGAAAAGAATCTATGGTGACCCATAACTGGTAAAAGGGTCTCCCTTCACTCTAAAATGAACTGATGTGATCCCTGGGAGGCTTTATGATATATGGCGAGCAAAGAGTGGTCACCCTTGATGACCAATCACAGTGGCATGAGGCATGCATTTTCACTTATTATCCTATAGTGAGTCTCAAGATCTACGCTTATCCAGTTGCCCCTCCCCTTTACCTGCCCAAAAGTGATAGCTGTCTATCTCTGACCGAGTTCCCCTGCCTTTGTCATTATGCACCGTTAGGTTGTGACCACACCAATTAGAATTCAGTCTGATCTCGCAAATTCGGGAGTTGAGACAATTGCTGCAATGGTCAGGGAAGAGTTCACAGTTCAATGTGATCCCTCTTCGAGCAAAGTGATGTAAGTTTAGGTGGAGAGCTCAGATGCGAGTGCGATGTGTAGGGAAAACAAACGCGTCGGTCAGTTCACACCTCGGTATGATCCCATCTGGGGCAAACATTGTATCATTTCATAGAGTTTTACCACACTTATGTGATCATGTTCACGAGAGTGGCTGAGCTTTGACGATTCAATGATCTCAACTTTTCACTCTTGGTTGATCGGCTATGCCCGCCCAGGCTTATGCTCTGTAAATTATGATCTGAAATGCGGGATCTTAGCCAAATGTAGGCCTTCATAGTAAATCAGAACGGGATATTTGAGGTGACTTTTGTTGTTGGAATTGTCCAAGATGGCCACCTATTGTCATGTAGAAAAGCAGTTGTCTGTGACAGGTAAACATCTTGGATAGAGCCATTTTGATACTTGAAAAAAGGGAAAGGGGAAATGGGAAGTGGTTGTTTGTACAGGTTATTGTCTTGGATAGGTGGCTGTTAGAATAGGTTGGACTGTACCATCATTTCACCAGCTGCACATAATAACATTACTTATCTTATTTGTGTTCCTTTTTCCAGGCGTTACATTCTCAACAAAGGCCACATGCTCCAGACTCTGATGTACCTCCTGCAGTTTGTCTGGGGCTATGTCATCATGCTCTCAGTGATGACCTTCAATGTCTGGATACTGGTTGCTGTTCTGGTTGGCTTTGGCATTGGTTACTTCTTCTTTGGCTGGGGCGAGTATGAGGAGCCGTCTGCGGCAATGCGCGTGTACAGAGTTCCTGTGACGAAATCTTATATTGCTAACTCTTGCAGCGACAGGGTGACCGCCTCAAGTAGCATGACACAAGAGCTCTTGCCGCTGAGTGAGTCCACTGATGAAACGATCTTCAGAGAGAGTCGCTCGGATAGTGTTCTCTGCTCGTGTGATAACAGTAACATTTGACTTTTGGTTGGCTGGTTTAGTGAATCTCTGACGAAGCAAGTATTATTTATTTTTTCCAAGGCAATAGACTTATTTTGATTGAAAGTGTGTATTACAATTTCTGCATTCTGCTTGATGCTTATTTTTCCTTTATTTTTGGATCGGAGTTGATAAGTAAAGCAGGGTTGTAATATATTTGTTCATCCTCATCTGATGGTCGTGTGTATCTCATATTGTTAATGTTGATCATTCTTCGTTGAAGTTAGAGACTCCTGTATACTGAGAACTGGATCTAAAGATTATCAATGTTGTTAGAATCTGTTCAATATAGTGTAAAGCGCATAGAGCCTGCTGCTGAGCGGGGATATGCGCTATACAAATGCTATCTATTATTATTATTATTATTATTAGAGTCTGTTTTCTTTGAAATGAAGTGGAGAATGGAGGACGAGAAAAAGTTTGAGCTTATAGTTTAAACACATACAAAGTCACATTATTGTTATTTTTGTTATTATTTTGTATTGTGAGAAATTGGATAGCTTTTTTTTACACAGAGATGTATTAAAATATAAACCTTTTTAGTTCATTGTACTATGGTAAATACCTAATGAAGTCCTGTTTTTAGAACTTTGTCAGTGTTGCAAACGTAATATCCGTGTGATAAAGCTCCTCCTTCTGCAGAACCAGTAGGACCATGATCCCTATTTGGTGACCCAGCTGCATCATTGTTACAAGGTGTTTGGAGTGGGTGGTTGGTGGGTAATCTGGTGTGGTTTGCTCCTTCTTTCCTATAAAAATCTATCGTCTCTATCTCCCCTCCTTCTTTTTTTGTGTTTGTTACTTCCTTGTAACACCTCTAATCTTTGGCACTTATATGACCTCATTGTGTTGCAAGTGCCGTAAAACTCTTATTAAAACTAAAAAAAGGTGTTTGGATACTGTGCCGACTTTGATCAGGGTGCTGTAATTTCTTGTGTCCAATTTCCCTGTACTGCTAGTCGTAGGTTCTTGAGATTTCTCATCTGACCATTCTGAAAGTGTGATTATACTATAGTATCACAGTCTTCAGTTATTTTTTAAGCATCATTAATGTATAAGCACCAAAGATTGTTTTTCAAATCTTACTTATGAGAATGGTTTCCTGTCACAATCCTTCTTCATACTTTCTTTCACTTTAATCACAGTTGTGCTGAACACACCCGCACACACACACACACACACACACACACACACACACACACACACACACACACACACACACACACACACACACACACACACACACACACTACACACACACGTACACACACAAACACACACATACACACACATACACACACATACTCACACACACACAGAGGGAGAGAGAGAGAGAGAGAGAGAGAGAGAGAGAGAGAGAGAGAGAGAGAGAGAGGAGTTTGCTTTAACTGAAATCTAAGGGGCTGCCAAATTTTCTATTGTTTAGCTGGGTTCTGAGTTTAGAGAGGTTCCTGAAATAGAGATAAAAAAATTGTGGATTTCATTTTCTTTTGGACTACCGTTATTTATGGATTAATCGTTAGTGAACTCCCATTGTACCTGCATTTCATAAGGAATTAATGGGCATAAAGTGAAGGCTGACTCATGTTTTGTCAGTAATGGCAGCAAGTCTGATGCTTGCATGCTTTCCTTCCTTCCTTCCAGCGAGGGTTAAACTTGGACTGGTTTTGCTAGTTAACTTCTTTGTTCATGTTCTTCCTGTTATCCTTTTAAAGATTCACATGAAACCCTAAAGATGTAATTTTTGCCAAAAGTTTGGCTGTGGCACCTTTGGTTATGTGGTTGAAAATGTTTGCAGTGTACTGGCTGTATTCTATTATGTATGAGATTGGTGCCTACGCTGTAATGTGATGTTTCATTGTGAAATAATGCCAGTCAAACATTTTCAATCAGGAACAGCTGCAATAGTATTTCTATTTTTACTTGCAGTTTGTGGGGTACTCGTTTCGTTTATTTAATATTCCGACCATTGTACAGTTTGATTTGAAGTGTTGTGGCATTATTTGATTCTTTTTTGTTAAGTTCTAGTCACAAAATGTTGATGCCTCTTCATATTGTCTGTATACTTGTTTTTCTATTTAAAATTAAAGGCAAAGCTGCCAAAATTATGAACTTTTCAATGCTAATATTAAAACACATTAAACGCTTGAAAGGATTTATGTGTTTGGGTTTGACCCATTCATCATGCTATTGGTAAATGTTGTTTTCTGAAGAAAAATTTGAGGGCGTGCACAAGAGGTGACATTTAGCTTTGCACTGCATGAAGGCTTTTGTTTGCTTTTTGCTTCATTTCTGCACCGACGCTCTTCAGCTTCTAGGAAAGTATTGTGGGTGGGTGGCTGGCGGGTGCTCTGGTGTGGTTTGCTCCTTCTTTCCTATCGAACATCTATCGCCTTTATCTCCCCTCCTTCTTTTTTGTGTTTGTTACTCCCTTGTAACACCTAATCTTCGGCACTTATATGACCTTACTGTGTTGCAAATGCAGTAAAACACTTATTAAAACTAAACTAAAGAAAGTCTTGTGTAAGATGGGGATATTTGTCACATATTGGTTTTGGAATCATTTTGCTTGTTTTGGGACATATTTCATGTAATGTTGAGTATGTGTTTTACGACACTATCGACTCATTTATGTAGATCTAATGTCTGCTTGTAAAGAGTACCAAACTAAAGTATAACACGGATAGGTCGAACACCGAAGGCTTGAAATCACGTATCTGTCGAAGTGTGCCTGTGGCCCCGTTTATTTTTCTTCTTTATCTTTGTAAAAAAAATTACGCAAAGGTCGAACACAAACACGGAGTAGTCGAACTTATTACGTCGCGGTTGAGATATCAAGTTAATGTCCTTTGAGGTGCACTTGAGACAAAATAATCATAAATTTTAAGATATAGAAAAAACGAAAAAAGGCAAGGTCTGTAAAATACCACTTTCCTCCCTCCACAGAAGCAGCTAGCTGTGCTATTTTTTAGCGTGCTGCTCGACATGCGTGCCTTGGCAGAGGTAATCGATCTATTGTTTTGTCCCTAAAGTAGCAATCTTTGTTGCTTCCCTTGATTCTGTGACACCGCCAATGCCATATCACTGTTCATGTGCCCCTCGAACTGCGGAGGCCGGTCGCGACAAATTTGAGCTATCCGTGTTTTGCTGTATTTAAATAGTATTTATATATACTTTCGCAGTTCTAGCTTTTCTCAGAACAAGTGGTTGAACAAGCTGGTTCTCATTTAAGTCTGATTAAATTCAATGTCAGACGGATTACTGTGATGCATGAACACCCCCCCCCCCCATATCTGTTTGGGTCTTTTTTGTATCAATATATATCTGTGTTTTGGATTGATATAATCCTGCTGAATGCCAAAGAAACACACGTTCCTACTGGAGGAGAAGCGGTGAACTTTGGCTTCTCCTTACCAAATGTTCCCTTACGAGCTCTCTATATAACATCCCTAGCATCTCTGGGTCCCAAGTGTACTTCGCACTTGCATTTAGGCTCATTTTATGAGCCCGTGAAAAACTTTATTGCTTACTGCTAAAAAGTGTTAATATTATTATCTAAAGTTTGATTTATTTTGCAAATTTATTTCTTGTGCTAGTGATAAAGCTTGTATATGAAGAAGCGACAACTGATTTCTTCAAATCTTTCTTTGTTTTCAATGCTTGAAATATCATTTTAAATAATACGCAAAACATGAAATTATAGGTTTAGATTATTGATGGTTTCAGCAAACTCATTAAGTTAAGACAATAAGAGCTATTCTGCTGCTTATTGTTTTTGTTATTTTTAGTCATTTTTAATGCTTGTTTTTTTTAATGTAGGTATTTTTGTGCCAAAGAGTAACATTTGTGTTATTTGTATTTAGTGAGCACACTTGTGACCAAAGACTATTTGCTTTTTAAAAGAGAGAATTGATCCTTTTTGCAGGTGGGCCTATATTTCTTCACAATAGGTGCTCTGTGTCCTGAATCTCTATTTCTGTATTTTAAAAATTAAGATTAAAATGCTTGTTCGTGTATGTAAACTTGCCAATAGACTTACCTTGTTTCAGTTTTAGAGTTGAATATATGTAGCCTTCGATTTCAGTGTCAACATTTTATCAAATTGGCATGCTTTTTTCACCTTTACTCATTGAGTGTGCATCAAAACAAAATATGTGTTCCTTTTTTTTCCTTTTGATCTATATCTATAGCATTTTTAGCTGGACAAGGGTGTAGAACATACCTTAGTACATTTCGTTACTGCAAATTAATGTGTTTTAATATATTTCTTTTTTACACTGTACTTAAAGGGATGGGCTTTGATTTAAAATTGAAGGATATTTGCAGTGTTTTACTAATTAACAGAGATTTTGTCTGCATATTAATTCGCCTATAGTTATAAAACCTTTATGAACATTTCTGAAATATTAATTTTGTAAGAAATTAGCTTTGAGGGTTTTGTGTCTCTGAATTTTGAACTGATATTATTTCAGAAATTATGGGATTCAAATCAAATCTGAACTTTTAAGAAACTGCAGAGAAAGTTTGATCTCCAATGCCTTTCCACTGGAGCAAATAGTTTTTTTTCCGTCTCAGCTGACCTCATGTTCATTTCTCTTTGAATTTTGTAATTCTGCCCATGGTACACGTTTATAACAAGATCACTTTGTAATATTTACTGAGAAGTCTTGCATTATTTTACATTATTAGCGGTGCTTTATGAACCTTCTGTCAAGCCAGTTTTTGGTGTTTTATGAAGTCATTGTTTGTTTGAACATAAATGACCAAAGTGAGTTGATAATCTCAAAATAGAAATACCAGCTTTTGTTTTCCCTCCACACTGCTAATATATGACTGCCTTTCTTGCGGTACATCTCTTCATTTTGTCCAAGAATCTCAAGGTTGCTGTTTTGATTTTGTCTGGAAATTTAAACAAGGGCATTGTTGTGCATCAGTCAGAAACAAAAATATTAAAGACGTTTCTTTTGTTCCTCTGTTTGTTAAAGCTTTTTCTATACTTTTTGGGACAGGGTCATTTGGAACACCCCCAAAAAATAAAGAAAAACCACTTCAAGCATTTGGGGGTTTAGGGTATTTACTTAATTTTGAGCTGCATGTACCACTTAATGGGCACAGTCTGTGAGGGATTGATCTGAGGAGTGTGTAGATGAATTGAAATTTCTCTTCATATTCAGACAGTTTCCTTCCTTTTCAGTTTGTGACAGTGGACTTGGGCATAATATTAACTCTTTATCTCCGGCAACCTGCTCCCAGCGGCTCACTCGCGGGCATAACTGCTGTGTCTGTGGACTGCTGGGAGCGGCTCGGGTACATTCCTTTACGACGACTTTGACATCAAATTACTTTTAGTCTTTTTTACTTGAAGTTCATTCATTAGATGAAGAACTATCAAAAAAGGTTCTCTTGTTTTGATTTAAAGACCCATGTAATGACGTTTCTGTCATTTTTTAGTAGGTTTAGTATCAAAACTAAACAGGGCCCCGGCTTATTGGGTTTTGTAGTAGTATAGGGTTTTACGGTATTGGGTTTACCCCCCTCGGAGATAAAGGGTTAAAATGACAAGTAATCAAAGTTTGATAAATGATTCGGTCGTCATAATAAAAATTGCAGCATTTGTATTGGGTATGTGTAGTGTAAGTAGACTTAGAGACATTGTCACCGAGTTGGGAGTCGGAAGTTTCATTATAAATTAAACCATCTTTCAGGCGTTTTTACTGTAAGTTACAATATTATTAGTTTTCCTGTGTGTAGAATTGTGCCATTTACCAAAGTGTGTGCCAACTAAAGGGAGACTTTGTTCCAATCGTAATTAGTGTGTTTTATTTATTCTATATAGAGTTTTTGAAAATATTGGTGAATGGATTACAAAATCGTGTACTTTTTCTTCTTATGGTAACCTAGAGAGATTGGGGGTGGGGGGGGGAATTAATAATCTGAAAATTATGTATTACAACTTGCTTGTATTACAAGTATGTGTGTTTGCATTCTGTCCATTTATCTATTTTGATGTTTTTCTCTTTATAAAGACAAAGCTCATTATTTTGCCCCCCCCCCCCCCCCCCCCCCCCCCTCTGGATCAGTGTTATTTTCGATCTCTTTTTCTGCCTTTCACTCTGTGCTCCCCCCCCCCCCCCCGGGGGCGGTGCCACTGACTGAAGTGTCTTTAGGCCATTCCCAAAGGGCGGACATTTCTCGTTCTAGTGCACAGTAGAAATGTGAATGGGCTGATCTAACAATGTCATGCTCATAACTGCCTGAACTACAACAGGGAACTGCTGCTTTTTCTTTCCTTATCCTTACTATCGTCACTTTCCTCTACTTCTTTTGTATGTTTTGTGACCCGCTATTTCCAGGGTGCCTTGATAGTCCTAGCAGACTTTGTGCTGCTTAAGCTAGAGAGGTGAGCAGAATAAGTCTGATTCCCTGTAAGGACTTCTCTGTTGACATCCACCCCTTGGCGCTCATATGACCTTATGCAGTTGCGAGCGCCATAAAAACCTCTACTAAAACTAGAATAAGAATTTTTTTTGGTGTTTTATGTGTGCAATTAAGAACAGTGACATTTTCATGAATATTATAGAAATGTCAAAATTTTGTATTGTTGCAAATAACTGACTCAAGTTCTCACCTGATGTTGCTGGGATTTTGTGCGTTGTGATGTTTTTCAAATGATCACAAGTGTTGAAAAATAAATTGGTGTTGCATGAAAGATCTTTGCGTTATTTTATTTACACTTAGATTGTGTGGGTGGTTTGTGGGTGCTCTGGTGGCTACCGAAAAAAATTTCTTCTCTAAAATTGTCCCCTTTCACCTTCTTTCCTGCTCTCTAGCACTGTTCTGTTGTCTGCTTTCGTCTCCTCTTTCTGCCCCCACCCTCTCACATCCTTTGCCCCTCCTCTGGCTCCTGACTCTTCCTGTAGCCTTTCTACTGCTACTCCTTGGCTCCTTCTTACTGCTGTCTCTTTCAGCCACACCCCTGATCTTCTGGTAGGAAAGATCTACGCCTAGCCTTCTCGAACAAGGGCGAAAACTCTCGGAGGACCCGTGTGCAAGTTGCACATGTTAAAGATCCCTTGGACTTGGCGGTCTAAAATCGATAACAGTAGGCTGCGGCCGCCACCCGGGCAAAATTTAGTTTCCCACAAACTGAAAATATTTGGTGTTTCCCGCGCGCCGAAAAGCACTTACCAAAAATTTTAAAAAGTAAGTAAGCCCGTGTTTGTCCTAGATGACTCAAATGTGCTGATTTAAACTAAAAAGTATTTTATTTTTCAAGGGGGGGGGAGACATTAATTGTAATTGATCATTTAGGTAGTGGAAGCTTTTAAGAAAATCATGTGCGTTCAAAATGTAGTGCTGGTCGTGTTTGCGATTCGGCACGAGCCTGGGCGCACCCCACAAGCCATTTGGTAAATAGTACATGATGACAGTACGAGAAATGTTATATCAAATGCCAAGATAAGGAAGATAAAAGAATACATGCAATATTATATCAAATTCCAAGATAGGGTTTTGAAACTGTCGGCCTAATGTAAACAGAAGGACGTGCTTTTCTTCGTTGCTGCATTAATCAAAGAATTTGGATTACATTGACAGTTCCCCTTAAATTTAAATGGAACTCAATTAATTTCTTTTTTTTGGGGGGGGGGGGGGGTGACATTGAATTTGAATTTTCCTTTTCCAAATTGTCCACTTTGGTTCCAACCGAAATCTTGCAAATCTAAGCATTCTGCCATTCTGCCACATGACACTCTCTGCACAAACTCTCACAAACTTCTCTTCCTCGTGTCACCGGCGCCTGTGGTGTAGCGTTTAGGTGCTTTAATGTCGCACGCAGGAGACCCTAGTTCGATTCCTGAGTAGGAAGAACATTTTTATCGAGTATCTCGGCCTCTCTGCTCGGATGTTGTATCCCTCTCGGCCTCTCTGCTCGGATGTTGTATCCCTCTCAGCCTGGATTGGCTCTGACAGGCAGGGCCGGAAGCCTGCCCCCCTAAATTATCCCAACTGTGTCAATGGGGGCGTAAACCCTCCAACATTTGAAAAAACCACAACAACAACAACCCACGTGTCCATTTGTTTCAATCAGTTTCGATAGCGGGCAAGTGAAGTCTCGAGGAATTGTTGAAAAGTAGGACATAGAACTATAGCTTCTTTTAACATTTCCCGACTAATGCCGTGCATTTCAAAATCTTCTGTAACTGTAACTGTAACGTCCCTTTCTTTGACGTGACTTTATGCACACGCTTCCATGGCTACTCAGGGCTACAAGAGCCATTGCGGGCTGGTATACTGTCGTATGCAGACGACTCAGTCCAGAAGATGAAGAACACCTACGGTACCTTAGAGTAGGCCTCTATATAAAATCCTGTTTGGTTCTAGCGGCAATTGAAACCTGATTCTGATCTCCAGATTACGATTCGGTTGTCTCGAGCGATGTACCCATCTGACGTTTTCACATTGCTTACCGTGCTGTTGTTCAAGATCTTGACTTACAACACTGGCTGTGTGTGTGTGTGTTGTGTGCGTTGTGTGTCATCATGCAGCAGACCTATCAATAGAACTAGACTGACGACGGAATCAGCTGCTGGTTTCTTTATCTTGTCGACCTCCTTAGCTGCTCTCTCTATCTCTTTAAGAAACTGGGCCCTTTATAATCTAAATCCCTCGGGTTGACTGTACCGCTCAAACTGTCGACATGTTTACAACGTATGGTTTTCCTGTTTCTGTGTTGATAGCCCAGCATACCTTTTTTTCGTGATTCAAAATGTTCGTAATAATTCTGTTTTACTTTAACGCTTAATCAGTGGGCTCGCATGTTCTGTGGCAGTAGTGTGTGGGAAACGATCACGGAATTGGGTAAGTTTCGAAGAAGTTCCACTGTCTCTCTTTTTAGAAAATCTTTCTTTCAATCATTTAGGGCTATACTTTCTATACTTTTCATGTCACATGTGTCAGAGAGAAGGATTGTTGCGTGGAAGGTTATAATATGTAAAAATCCTGTTTTATGCGGCGTCAGTCTTGTAATTGTAAGGTTCGTCTTCTTGTGAACATTAAAGGGGGCTCTCGTGGCCTAGAGGTTAAGGTGTTGACCTCTCATTCAAAGGTCCCGGGTTCGAATCCGGGTAGGGTAGCTACCGAAAAATTTCTTTCTCTAAAATCGTGTCCTTTCACTTCCATTTCTGCTCTCTAGCAATAATATTCTGTCGTCTGCTTTTGTCTCTTCTTTCTGCCCCCACCCTCACCTCCTTTGCCCTCTCCTTTGGGCTCCTGATTTTTTCTGCAGCCTTTTTACGGATACTCCTTGGCTCTTTCTTACTGCTGTCTTTTAGCTACACCACTGATCTTCTGGTAGGAAATATCTACACCTAGCCTTCTCGGACACGGGCGAAAAATCTCGGAGAGCCCGTGTGCAAGTTGCGCACGTTAAACTTAAAGATGCCTTGGTGGTCTAAAATCGATAAGAGTAGGTTTCGGCTGCCACCCGGGCAAATTCAAAATTTCCTACCAACTGAAAATATTAGGTGTGTCCCGCGCGCTCATATGACCTTATGCAGTTGCGAGCGCCGTAAAACACTTACAAAAGAAAAAAAAAAACAACAACAACAAAAAAACAACAACATAAAAGACATGAGTTCGACTCCTACGCAGGAAATACGTTTTAGTTTTATCTTGTGTCTCCCTGGGAATATATGGACAGGGGTAGGCGCACTGTTTGATTGCAAGTCAACCCCGTTTCCCACGCTATAATACCTTTTTCTGTCTATCCATTCCCAGTTACTTCCTAAGAGCGATACTATCAAATTACAGCTTGCCGTCACGACAGTAGCCTACCGGTATAGTTCCGAGGGACTTGGCATCCAAGAAGTCAAGCGTTACGGGTGGAAACAGTCTTGTTTCTGTATGGAGGAGTTACAAGGTTGTTTCTAACCCGGTGGAAAAATGAATCGTTGTCCTAATAATAATACCACGATGAGAAATAGCTCGTTTTCCCCACCAGCTGCCAGGTAGCACGAGGAATTCTTTAAAAATAGTGCACTAGTGTCAGACCCCCCCCCCCAACCCCCTTTTAACCTTTTTAACTTACCCCCCCCCCCCAACTGTGCCATTGTCTGTCTATGTCTGTCTCTGTCTCTGTCTGTCTGTCTGTCTGTCTGTCTGTCTGTCTGTCTGTCTGTCTGTCTCTCTCTCTCTCTCTCTCTCTCTCTCTCTCTCTCTCTCTCTCTCTCTCTCTCTCTCAATACATATCACGGCAGTATCGATCTATTTAATTCTAAAAATACTTCTCAAAACGACTCTTGATTTAATTGATTTTAACGAGAAAGTTAATCGCTTATCTCTTCACTGATGACATCGTTTAAATTTTTACTAAAGCCAAAGTACCGGTTTTCCCTTCTTAACTTGAGGAGCAAGGAAAGCCTGTTTATAATTCTCCTCTCTTTGTTGGGTCAACACCCGGCCCCCTCCTGTCGACGTTCAACGTGTATGATGTAACAACTAGATCTAGTACAACAACGGCTCAAGGAGATGGCAAACAAAGTCTGTAGGTCCTAGTAATAATGAAGCTCAGTGGCCTTGCACTGCACTCCACGTAGCGGGGTTGTCCGAGAAGGGAAATGGAGCCCGTCGTTTGTACGACGACAGAATTCAGATGGGATCGGCCGATCGGCGCCCGACTCGGTCGCCTCAAAAACAAACGTGTTTGTTTTCAGTTTCAGGCGATGGAGTCGGGTGATCGGCCCGATCCAGCCGTAATAGGCACCCCGTAATAGAGTAGAGATTAATATAGTTACTTTGCGCAGCAGCAGTGGTCAGTGCTTACTCTTTCCTTACTCTGGTATCCTTAGGATGTTGAAGGAAGGTGTGGGTTTCGGTCCTGTGCTAAGTGTGTAGTGTCTGTGATAGATGTGGCGTTTTGTTCCGGGACCTTTTTAACCTTATCCAGCTAGGTCCTTGGTATTCCTCTTGATTTGAAGCCAGATTCACGAGTGTGGTAAGATGTTGCCGCTAGTTGTTTCTGGATCTTTCTGGTTAGATGTCCGTATCATTTGACTTTTTGACGCGCCAAGAGAAATTTATTACTGGTGGTATTCCGGTTTGAGTTCCAGGCCTGTTCATTCCTTGATGTTGTCCTCCCAACTCTTCTTCGGTCTGCCTCTGCTTCTTTTTCCCTGGACACTTCTTTGCAGGATCATCTTGGCCAGGCCGGGTGATGTGTCCATTCCAATGCAGTTTGCGTTTCCTGACTTGAGTGAGAAGGTCAGCATATTATGGTCCAATTTCATTTTTGATCCATATAAGATTGTGATACTCTGTCCCCGCGGTTTTATGCAAAAATATTCTGAAATTTTGCAAGCTGGGCCCAAAAAATGTGAAATTATGCGATTCTGTTAATTTTAGCACATAATGATAAAGGAAAATAATCAGAAATTATGCAAAAAATGATCAAATTTTGCTAAATTATGCGGGGTGCATAAAGCCGGGGGGACATAACAATAATCATGTATGAGGCGAGATTCTAATAATAATATATGTAAGTGGCGAATCCAAGAGATTCCTAACCAGAGATAACCCAGGAGGAAACTTAATAATACCTGTTGAATTTTTGCTGTCATTACCGGAATACATTTAATCTAGCTCAACAAAACTTGCAGAGAAAAGGTTTTTTGCCCGTTGCATCCGGTTGTGAATTATTTCATTTACAGACAGAGAGACTGTTTTTATGTCGGGCGAGAATGATACGGGCTAGGCCTACACATCGCTATTGGTAAGCATTGTTATTCATGCTATAAATTTCCTCAGCACAAGAAAGAAAAGATGTCATGTTCGCCAACTGAGAACTTTACGAGATTACGCCGAAAAAAAAAACCCGGTTTGTAGTTTTTAGAAAGTTTATTTTATTTCAGTGAGTTTCTCACAACAAGCAATAAAGTCTTAACGTTGTCACGAGCTGGTGTCGGATTTCCTTGAGAGAGACAGAGAGAGAGAGAGAGAGAGAGAGAGAGAGAGAGAGAGAGAGAGAGAGAGAAGAGAGAGAGAGAGAGAGAGAGAGAAAAGAGAGAGGGGAAGGGAGGGAAGGAGAGAGAGAGAGAGAGAGGAAGAGAGAGAGGTTTTTTCTTGTTTTTTAGTTTTTAAATTTAAAAACAACAGAAAACCGATGGTAATTTAAGAAGTCTACCGGAAACCTTCCGTGGGGTCTTTTTGTATATTCTGCACGTATTTGTACACGCCCTCATCTGCCATTATTTATAATGCTCTGCGTGTCTCACACACTCCGCCCCGGTAAGTTACAGTTAACATTTAGATCTATTGTATGTTGCTTGGTGAGCATAGATGTATGTTGGTGAGTAAACTAGTCGCTTTTAAGAACAAAGGGGGCTATCCCGAAAAATGCTGCTTTGAGTAAATTGAAGGCAAAGTTTTTGCCCCTTGTTCAGTTTCTGTAAAAGTCAAGGAGAGTTTTCTCTATAACCAAACAAATATACACACCAAAGAAACCAAACTTCTCCTATAGGTAGGACAATGCCCACTTTTGGTGTAGGTCAAGATTTCTGGAATCTCCCGAAATCTGGGTTAGCCCGCTTGTTCTCAAAAGCGACCAATTATGACCATGTTTAGGCATAAATAGTTAAAATTGTGTCCGGCTGGCGCGGAGGGTTGCACGATTACACTGGTTGGTAGATCTAGATCTAGATAGGTCCGGCTATTTTTTATTCCCTTCGTTTTGTTTATGAGGTATCTATCGGAAGTCGTTGAAATGTAGTACGCTTTATATTCCAACAAGAAGGATGTGGTCTAGCTGTAGGCCTATGTGGTTAAATAATTGTTCTCTTACTTCTTTTTTGTGTTCTTTTCCCCCTTGGACTCCATTGGAACCTTTATTATTTCTGGGGTTTATAAGAAAATTGCACCACAAGAATCCTTCACTCTGGGGTTCATGCGTGTCCCCCTCTTGCTCTCACAGATTCACTCCACAAATACATCTGCGGCTCATCCCCGTCTGCTTTTTCTTCCATACCCCTCCCTCCTCTCC
>NW_004797555.1:718737-720835 GCF_000002075.1 Aplysia californica
CACACACACACACACACACACATACACACACACAAAAGCACATGTGGACACAAAGAACACACACACACACACACACACACACACACACACACACACAAACACACACACACACATTATATGAATAAACAAATGCGTGCACGCATATATTCACTCTCAACCCGCTCTATTCAGTCACTTTTTTGTGTGCAGGTTCATAGTTTAAAAAAATTAATAGTGCAGACAATTTTGCAGGTTTTCTTCATTTGGGGTGGGGTGTACAAAATACCCTTACATAACCTCACTCGTACGCTCAAACTCAATGCACATAGGAGGAGTCAACTGAAAAAACGGGCATAGATCTAGTCACAGACTGGAAATTGTGAGTGTCAATTTTAAAAGCTTGTGGACTCAGACTTCATATCAATTTGTTTGACTGGTGGTTTATTGTTAAGTGTTGTTGAATGGAAAATCTAACAGCAATAATCACAACACTTGCACAAAAATACAGTTATGAGTCAACCATTGATACCCTCACGATTTTCAGTTTGTGACTACGCCCGTTTCTTTCAGTGGACTCTTCGAGATCTACATTTTATTACTAATTGTATTTCAGGTTAGCATGGCCTTGCATGCTACAACTGCTACAGCCCTCTCATTCTGAGCGCACAAGCTGCCTAGTGTTCAGAGACATCACTCTTGCTTGACTCCAGTCCAACACTCTCTCTACTCTTCATGAGAAGTGAATAGTTAGTGAGAACACTCCAACACTCTCTCTTACTACTCTTCATGACTTCACGAGAAGTGAGAACTCTCCAACACTCTCTCTTGATGACAACTGACAAGTGATGAGAAGTGAGAACAGCGTGTTGTTGAAGCAATAATAATCGTGACGGAGCAAAGTTCAAGTCGAGCAGGGCAAGAGCACGAGGAGCACGCTCAAACTTCGTTTAGATCTATTTTATTATTTTTGGGGGGTTGCTGTTGAACCAAAATTAGGCCTACTCCTTTTGCACAGTTTCAAGTTCTCAACTGTTTACTGTTTGTGTTCGTGTGTAGCCCGTGCAGACTGTGTGTATAGATGTGGAACGAAAGGAGGAGGTTGAAAAGATAGGCCTAGGCTAACAGAATATCAAGACGAGCAGTTTTTGCAAAGAAATAATATCGTGTGGTGAAAGATTTCTACAAGGAAGACAATAATTAAATGTTTCAGTGATTTCTACCCTCAAGCTGAGTGCACCGCGTTACGATTACGAGGACCTTAATTGAAAGCTGCTTGTTGCCTCCAGAAGGATATTAATTGGTGTTATTATTGTAGCTGCTGTTGTTGCTGTTGTGTGGGTAGTTGGCGGGTGCTCTGGTGTGCTTTGCTCCTTCTTTTCTCTGCCAAAAACTATCGTCCTTCTTTCTCCTTCCTCCTTTTTGGTGTTTGTTACTCTCTTGTAATACCTCTGATCTTCGGCAACGTATATGTATGACCTCATTGTGTTGCAAGTGCCGTAAACTCTTACCCAAAGAAGGCTGCTGTTGTAGCTGTTGTAGCTGTTGTAGCTGTTGTTGCTGTTGTAGCTGTTGTAGCTGTTGTAGCTGTTGTAGCTGTTGTTCAGTGATGCCAATTGGCGATGTCTGTGTCATCGGAAAGCCATGAGTATCACCACGTCCACGGCCAACAACATGGGTCGGGTTCTCACCAAGCGACGCCTCGCACCAACACACCACTAGCCCATAGTGGCGGGCATCTTCACCAGGGACACAACCACCAAGAGCATAATCATCAAGTGAGTGCTTATCTCTTCATCCATTTCCTCCTCTCCTCTTACATTTTCCTTGGGAGGACTTCTGTAACGAGCGACCACCCCAACAAACACAATAATATAGAAGAGCCCTAACCCTGGCCCAATCCCCACCCGTATCCCCAACCCTATACCCATATCAATACCCCTACCCTTATCCATACCCCTACCCTAAACCCTTACCCACTACCCTAAACCCTTACCCACTACCCTAAACCCTTACCCACTACCCTAAACCCTACCCCTACCCTAAACCCTTACCCACTACCCTAAACCCTACCCCTACCCTAAACCCTTACCCACTACCCTAAACCCTACCCCTACCCTAA
>NW_004797555.1:722161-729080 GCF_000002075.1 Aplysia californica
TGATTCCTTAATGAGCGACCACTATGAAATAGTGGATAGAGTATAGAATAGAGGGTAAGGGTTGAGGCTAGGGTTAAGGCGATAGGGTAGGGTTAGGGGGTCAGGGTTAGAGGATGGGATAAGGTTTGGGCTTGGGTTACGGGTTGGATTAGTGGTAGAGTCAGGGGTAAAGTTATGCGTCTTCTTTATTGTTTGTTGGGGTGGTCGCTCGTTACGGAGGTCCGTGTGGGTGGTTGGCTGGGATGCTCTGGTGTGGTTTGCTCCTTCTTTCCTATCAAACATCTATCGTCCTTATCTCTCCTCCTTTTTGTGTTTATTACTCTTTTGTAACACCTCTGATCTTTCGGCACTTATACATGTATGACCTTATTGTGTTGCAAGTGCCGTAAAATTCTTACTAAAACAAAAACGTAAGTCCTTCTGAAACAACAACCCGTTGCTTCCATATATCGACTGAAAACTGCCTTCCCACCAGTGTGAAAGCAATGCCAAATACAAGAGGTGTTGAGAAGAACAAGAAAGAACAAATTTTAATCATTGAAAAGTTTCTGCTGCTGATGCCTTCGTCAAGACGCGGGCCTTTTGGATGAAGGTCAGGAGTCAGAGAAGGGAAAAGACCTTCTTAAAATAAATTACTTTAAAATATATTACTTTTATTTGTCCCGAAAGAGCAATTTAGTTTACGATTGCCGAAATGCATTTACATACATAAATACATAATTATAAATACGTATATACTTAAATACATATATAAAGACATACATAAATTATACATACATAAATACACTATAATTGCACCAATACAGAACAGTTTACAACCATGCCACTGTCAGTCGCCACTGTGGAGCGCACAAAATCAGACTTCTGCTCCAAGAACTTGTCTTATACTACTATGTTGTGCAGTTTTAAAACAGACGAACATAATAATTCCTATTATTTTAAGGCGGCCGTTATATTTGTTGTACAAGTACTTACAGTTAATGTTCTATCTGACGATACCAAAGTTGCTCTAGATTTATTACGACACCCCCAAGCCTTTAAACCAAAGTAGCAGAGGGAGAATTATGGGAATCAATAATTCTGTTATAAACACGAGCATCAAACTTTTTTCTTTGTTTTTTTCCCAAACATTTAGTTTGTTCTCTTTGTTTACAATTGTAGCAGCATATAGACTGTCATCACTGTCGCCGATATGTCACAACCTGACCATCGCCCGCTCTCATAACAATTCACCAGTCGTATCTGTAAACACGCGGTGTAAGGGTGAACGACAAATTAAATGTCAAACGACTCCCCCCCCCCCCCCCTACTTCAGCAAAGCAGACTTTTGAAACAGGTTTATGAACAGTTTGATTAGAACCCTGCTAAACTATTTAAAGCATTAGAAATAGAAGGGTTTTAGTAATAACGTTTTTTGTTTGCTTTTCTTTTGTTTTTGTTTTTTCCTCTCTTGGAAAAATCCCCTCTCAAACTGCACGGTACCATTCACCATTTTCTCTCAAGACGGCAGAATGCCCAAACCGTTTAAGGCCTTGTACTTTTAACAAAAAGGTGCGGTGGCGGAGCGGTTATTGCGCTCGTCTCCGAAACGGAAAGTCAGGGTTCGAGCCTCGGTTAGGACACTGATTTTTTTCGCCACCTCCTGCCCACCCAGCAGTGATTGGTACCTGACTTCGAGTAGGGGAAGTGAAGGCCGCGTGGAAAGGAACTGGCCACCCTAACACAATATGCAGAAGGCCCAGGAAGTTATCTCACTAACAAGGCAATCCCCGATGTACGGATCGGATGCGGGAACAACTTGACTTTTTACTCTGAACAAACAGGCAAAAAACAACAATTTTTCGCCTTTTATGATTCCGATTAATTAGTCAATATCTACAACTCATCCACAGACACTGCAGTTGTTGAAGACAATATTATTATTGTGTTGACTTGAAGCCAATTCTTTCTTTCAGATGTTTTTTGGAACCTCGTCCAGCTTCAGTTTTCTTTTTCATTCCTGGGACTGCCGGACAGCTGAAGGTAATAGGCATAGTATTATTACTATTATAAACAGACATGTCACAGTTTGTAATTTGTTTGGAACATAATTTGATAATACCCATTTTCATTATTAGCTTTGTGAGTGGTTGGCGGGTGGTTTGGTGTGGTTTGCTCCTTCTTTCCTATCAAACATCTGTCGTCCTTTTATCTCCTCCTTCTATTTTGGGTTTGTTACTCTTGTAACACCTCTAATCTTCGGTACTTAAAATGACCTTATTGGGTAACAAGTGCCGTAAAACTCTTACTAAAACTAAAAATATTATTAGCTTTTTGCACGATAAGAGGCTGGCATCACTTTTTTGTTTGTTTTTTCTTGTTCAACTCTTTGTTCCCCTCGTTTTACCCCCCCCCTCTCTCCCTTCAACCATAATGTATACCATGTATATTATGTATAGGGGGCTCTCGTGGCCTAGAGTTTACGGTGTTTGCCTCTTTTCAATAGGTACCGGGTTCGATTCAGGATATATAGTGACGTAAATTTTCTTCTCTTAAATTGACTTCTTTCACCTCCTTTCCTACTCTCTGGCAATGTTCTGTCGTCTGCTTTCATTTCACTTTCTGCCCCCACCCCCTCACTTCCTTTGCCCCCTTATAATCCTATGGGCTCCTGACTCTTTCTGCAGCCTTTCGCAATGCTGCTCCTTTGCTACCTCTTCCTTTCTTTCAGACATACCCCTCTTTCAGCCACACCCCTCTTTCAGCCACACCCCTCTTTCAGCCACACCCCTCTTTCAGCCACACCCCTCTTTCAGCCACACCCCTCTTTCAGCCACACCCCTCTTTCAGCCACACCCCTCTTTCAGCCACACCCCTAATCCTATGGTAGAAAAGATCCTCACCTTGCCTTCTCGGGCAAGGGCGAAAAATCTCGGAGGTCCTGTGTGCAAGTTGCGCACGTTACAGATCCCTTAGTGGTCTAAGATTGATAAAGGTAGGCTTTGGCCGCCATCCGGGCAAAATTCAAAATTTCCTTCCAACTGAAAATACTAAATTTGTCCCGCTTGCTCATATGAACTTATTCTGTTGCGAGCGCCGTAAAGCACTATATAAAAAACAAAAAAACAACAAAACAACAACCCCCCCCCACCTGTACATGTATTTGTATAGTTTATTATGTGTATGTGGGTGGTTGGCGGGTGCTCTGGTGTGGTTTGCTTCTTCTTTCCTATCAAACACACCTATCGTCCTTATCTCCCCTTCTTCTTTTTTGTTTGTTACTCTCTTGTAACACCTCTAATCTTCTGGCGCTCAAATGACCTTATGCAGTTGCGAGATCCGTAAAACGTCTACTAAAGCAAACATTATGTATATTATTGTGCATATTATTATTATTATTATTATATCCCCCCTCCCCCCAAAGGATTCTTGGCGGCCCTTGTCGTGACGCTGCTCATCTCTTTGCTCAACGAGGCTTTGGCTTATTCGCTGCACCTGGAAGAACATGTCTTTGGCAGATCTGGGTGAGTTTTTTAGTTTTAGTAGAAGTTTTGCGGCGCTCACAACTGCATAAGGTCATATGAGCGCCAGAAGACTAGAGGTGTTACAAGAGAGTAACAAACATAAAAAAGAAGGGGAGATAAGGACGATAGATGTTTCATAGGAAAGAAGAAGCATCTAGTTGAGTATAATTGGTCGCTTTTAACACTTGGCTCTCACTTGCCGCAATAATGCGACGGGGAAAGTTAGCAGTTCCTGTCTGTTGTAGTGACTCTCCTGGCTGGGTGACCAGATAGGGTATTTTGTACTGCGAGCTGTGTGACTGCAAAGTGTTAAGGACAAGCAGGCTAACCCAGATTTCGAGGGTTTCCAGAAACCAAGACCTACTCCAAAAGTGGGTATTGCCCTACCTATAGAAGTTTGGTTTCATTGGTGTGCATACTTGTTTGGGCATAGAGAAAACTCATTGTCTTTTATAGAGACTGAACAAGGGTCCAAAAACTTTACCTTCGATATTCTCAAAATAATTTTTTTTAAATTATTTTTTTTTACGGGATAGCCCCCTTGTGCTTAAAAGCGAGCAATTATCGTAATAAATGGTGGAGAGTAACAGGGCCTAACCTCATCTCGATTTGTTGAACCAAAGCAACATGGTTAGATCGAGATTATCAGGTTTCACCACAGGTGGACACGCACACACATTCACACACACACACACACGCACACACACTCACTCACGTTCACACACACACGCACACACGCACGCACACACACACGCGCACACATTCACACACGCACACATTCACACACGCACACATTCACACACGCACGCACACACGCACGCACACACGCACACACGCACACACACGCACACACGCACACACGCGCACACACGCACACACGCACACACGCACACACGCACACACATATACACATACACACACACATTCACGCACACACACACGCGCACAAACACACACACACATACACATACACATATACACACAAACGCACGCGCACACACGAACACACATTCACGCACACACATTCACGCACACACATTCACGCACACACATTCACGCACACACATTCACGCACACACATTCAAGCACAAACACGCACAAACACGCACAAACACGCACAAACACGCACAAACACGCACAAGCACGCACAAGCACGCACAAGCACGCACAAGCACGCACAAACACGGACAAACATACATGCACACACACACACGAACACACACACGCAGACACACATTCACACACTCACACTTGCACACACTCACACACACTTACACAGGTATACATAACTCTAGAGAAATAAATGTTTGAAATTTAAATGTGTGTTTGTATGTGTGTGTATGTGTGTGTGTGCTGTTTGTGCACGTGTATGTGTGCGTGTGTGTGTGTGTGTGTGTGTGTGTGTGTGTGTGTGTGTGTGTGTGTGTGCGTGCGTGGATGGGTGTGTCTGTTTGGCTATTCTGTGGTGTGTGTATGTTTATAGCGTGAGATTTGTACGTTTATATTGCTGCTATGCGTGTATGTGTTAATTTGCACATATTATTTGTATCCTATTTTTGTTTGTTGAAATTCCTCTTTTTCGTTGCTTCCCTGCAGGTCCTCAAGGTGTCTGGCTGACATCTGGCGCCGACTGGCCTGCTCGCTGCTACACATCATCCGTCTGAGCAACGCCTACATCCTGATGCTGGCGGCCATGACATTCAATGGAATTCTGTTTGCGCTAATTATAGCCGGAAGTGGACTTGGTCATTTCCTCTTCCGCCCACTTTTACTGACGCTCTACACTGGTTGGCGCCAACGAAGGCGTCTCAAATCTCAGAATAATGACGTAATGTCATGTGATGAAGACAGTGCAAATGAAAAATGGTTGAAAACAGACGAAGAGCATGTCCAACTGCAAGAGATTACTTCTGACTTAAAGCTTTTGTCTATGAAGGATAAAGCGCGTTGTGAGGATGGTGTTTAGTTAATGTACTTTTTGTTTGTTTTGAAAGACTGGCTAGCTTCGAGTGCCACGGATAATTCAATTGTGAAGTCACAGACCCGGTGCTCGCTATCCTGATTTGAGTGCTTCTACATCTGTGTTGTGCGATGAGTTCTTTACTGGTGCCAGTGGTGTAGCAATTGGATGGTTCGTCGTCGCAAACAGGAGACCCGAGTTCCATTCTCAAGTTAGGAGAATTTTGTAATCGAGTATTTAAGTCGGTCTTTCAGTTGGGATAGTGAATCAATTTCAGCCTGGGTTGACACTAACAGTAACAGGCAGGATCGAAGCCCACCTCTTAGATTATCTAAATTGTGTATCAAGGGGCTTAAAAACACCTACATCGAAAAAAAAAAGATGTGTGGTTTTTTTTATCATGTCTTATCAGAGATATATCTGATCAGGTGTCTTGAATCTCTTTTGTACTGCTAGTAGTTTTGTGGAGGGTGTGCTGGGCTGTCGTATCCAACAAACTGGAAAAAGTGACTGGCTCTTGAGCTAATCAAAGATGATTTTTGTTCTACTGCACACTCTATATTTCTTGTCTACGTGTGGTTTGATAACATAGTTATCTAGAATCTATGGATAGGGGGCTCTCGTGGCCTAGATGTTAAGGTGTTGGCCTCTCATTCAAAATTCAAAAGGTCCCGGGTTCGAATCCGGGTAGCGATCGAAAAATTTTCTTCCCTAATTTGTCTCCTTTCACCTCATTTCCTGCTCTCTAGCAATGCTCTGTCGTCTGCTTTCGTCTCCTCTTTCTGCCCCCACCCCCTCACCTTCTTTGCCCCTTCCTCTGGGCTCCTGATTTTTTTTTTGCAGCCTTTCTGCTGCTACTCCTTCGCTTCTTCTTACTGCTGTCTTTCAGCCACACGCCTGATCTTCTGGTAGGAAAGATCTACACCTAGCCTTCTCGGACACGGGCGAAAAATCTTGGAGGGCCCATGTGCAAGTTGCTCACGTTAAAGATCCATTGGTGGTCTAAAATCGATAAGAGTAGGCTTTGGCCGCCACCCGGGCAAAATTCAAAATTTCCTACCAACTGAAAATAGGCGTGTCCCGCGCGCTCATATGACCTTATGCAGTTGCGAGAGCCGTAAAACACTTTACAAATTTAAAAAAATAAATCTATGGATAAGTATCAAAGTAGCCACTCAAGATGTAGGCCAAAGTCTAAGTGATGGATTGTTTTCGAGTCTTCTTTGGTTTATCTTCATGAATGGACAAACCCCTAGCAGTAATGGGGAATATCTAGTGGCTGAACCAGTATTAAGTGCTCCGATTTGTTTGGCTCTTCGTACAAAAGGTGGGTTTAGTTTGTTTTTTTAAAAATGTACCTTGAGCACAGGTTGGTTTGCAAATGGGAGAGATTGTCTTGTGTGTGTGTGTGTGTGTGTGTGTGTGTGTGTGTGTGTGTGTGTGTGTGTGTGTGTGA
>NW_004797555.1:731496-735697 GCF_000002075.1 Aplysia californica
ACAAACTCACACACACACACACACGCACACACACACACACACACACACACACACAAACACACAAACACAAACACAGACACACGCACACGCACACGGACACTCACACGCACACACACGCATACACACAAACATACACACACACACACACACACACACACACACACACACACACGAAACGCAGATCGTCAGATGCAAAATTAATTCATTAGAATTTGATTACATATTACATGTATATAAGGCTTGCATACACAAAGTCGTGACAAAGTATCAGTTGGGGGTGGGCCTGTGGATGTCAGAAGAATACTACTAGGTTTAACCCTATCCGTACGCCGCGGTGTTATTTTGTACCCCCGAGGTTGTATTCTTCACATTAAATTTTAGAATAGTTCTAGTACGAATATCTTTTTGAAACTTTCAGTATTTCTTTAAAAAAATCATTTTCACAGACTGCTATGCACAAGGGGCACGAGGCAGGGGTAGGCCACGGGAAACATGGAGGAGATGCGTGGAAAGGACATGAGAGAAATGAAGCTCACTTGGTGGAACGAGCTTGGAAGGATGGCTCAGGACAGAGATAAATGGAAGGAGCTTGTATGTGGCCTTCCCCCTGCCAGGGGTGAAAGGCATTGATGATTGATGATGCTATGCAAAGCTTACGGATCGGATTAACGAGTAAATTTCCTCTTTGGCTGGAAAGCGGTGGCACAGAGTTCCCCACGTCGTATGGATACGATAGTAAAACACGACGTACGGATACGGTTAAGTGGTGGCACAGAGTTCCCCACGTCGTATGAATACGATAGTAAAACACGACGTACGAATATGATTAAAAAGGAGATAATTCTATGGGTGGGCCTATACACATAATACACGAACATTCTGTTGGTCTACGGGCCCGTATGGGTGTCATTAGCCGGTGTGTACACAAGCTGGGACTCTGTCTCCGTGGTGAAGTGGGTGTCCTCGTACATCCCCCCGAGTGCCTGGGTCTTGGTGAAGCGACTGTGGAAGGCTCGCCTCTTGGCTTGCAGGCCGGGTGGGGGTGGGTGGCGGCCGTACACCGAGCTACTGGTCACATATAACGGGTGTTGGGCTGGCCGCCCGTAGCCCTGGTGAAAAAAAAGGATAAATTTGATGAATTACATTGTGTCGATGGTTCCGTAGCCCTGGTGAAACAAAAACAAAACCTCCCAAAAAACCCACACAAAAAAAACACAAACAACCAAACAAACAAAAGCATGGGTAAATTTGATGAGTTTATGTTGTGTCGGTAGTTCAGTAACCGTGGTGAAACAACAACAACAAACAAACAAAAACAAGTGTAAATTTGATGAGTTACATTTACATTGTGTTCATAGTTCTGTAGCCCTGGTGAAACAAAACAAAACAAAACAAAAAAAAACCAACCCAAAAAAAAAAGGTAAATTTGATTTGTGTCGGAAGGGCTATTTCCGTAAAATATCTAATCAGTCAATCATTGGATGAGATAAATATTTATTATGTTATCTCTTACACGTTTTGCCGTTAGTGGGTAGAGGGTGCCACTGGTATGTCCTACTTCATGTGCTCTTTGGCTAATTGTTTCTATATCTCTTCCTTTTTTCCCCCCAGCACTAAATGACCATTATTATATCGAAGTGCTTCCCTTTGCTCAAACTCAAACACATTTCGCAATAATGTACAGTTCTTACGATAATATTTAACGCTAATAATAGATTTGTTTGACCAAGTTGAAAGGAAATACTTTGGCAAAGTAGCCTAATGCAGTGTTACGTAGTGTATGTAGTCCGAAGCGTTTTGTTTAGTGCTGGCAACAAAGTGAGACGAGGTAACACGACAGACCTTGCCCCCCTCCCCTAAAAAGTTAACCGCCCCCCAAAAAAACAACAAACAAACAAACCCCAAACAAAAACAACAATCAAACAAACAAAACAAGAAAACAACAAAAACCAAGAATAAAAAAAGAAAACAATATGGTTAAAAATCCCAGCGTAAGTAAATATAAGTATTAGCTGTGCTAGGAAATATAAAGTAAAGTTGTTCCCGCATCCGATCCGAACACTGGGGATTGCCTTGTCAATGAGACTACTTCCTGGGTTTGGGCATTATAAAAATATTGTGGTAGGCTGGCCTGTTCCTTAACACGCTGCCTTTACTTCCCTAACTCGAAGTCAGGTACCCATTACTGCTGGGTGGCCAGGAGGGGGCGAAAAAAACAGTGTCCGAACCGAGGCTCGAACCCGGGCTTTCCGCTTCGGAGACGAGCGCACTGACCACTCCGCCACCGCATCCTAATATAACGGTACTTTTCAAAAATCACTACTGGCGTCTGGTGTAGCAGCTAGGCGCTTCGCTGTCGCAAGCAGGAGACCAGAGCTCGATTTCTGAGTGAGGAGGATTTTTATTGGGTATCTCGGTGGTCTTTCTGCTGGGATGTTGTATCCCTCTTAGCCCTGGTTGTCCGTGGCAGGTTGAGTGGGAAGCTTGTCTTCTAAATGATCGAATTTTTGTCGATGGGGGAGTAAAACCATCTACAGTAAAAACATAAATCTCTTAAAACGCGGTTATATTATGTAAGATCAAAACACCACTGTCGTCAGAAAGAGCTATATAAAGCTTGTGGGTTTTCAGAATATGGTGGCACGCATCAACGTGCAGGCAGACACGTTTAGTTTTCGCAAACGTCTCCCAACATGAATAATGTGAGCTTCTTAGTCTTAAGAAAGTCTTGTTAACCCTATCCGTACGTCGTGTTTTACTGTCCTATCCATACGACGAGGGGGAACTCTATGCTACCACTTTCCAAAGAGGAAATTCACTCGTTAATCCGATCCGTACGCTTTGCTTTGCAGTCTGTCAAAATGATTTTTTGAGAAATATTGAAAGTTTCAAAGAGATCTTCATACGAGAAGTATTCTAAAATGTGAGAATACCACCCCGGAGGTACAAAATGACCCCAGGGCGTACGGATAGGGTTAAAGTCTCCATATCTCTCGGACACATTTGGCACAAGGTCATGTTTAGTCTAGTGACTCCCATCAGCGGCAGCAGCTGAAGTGCATGTTGCGTGGATGATGCATCCACATTCTTGCCAGTCTAACTAGCATTGCGGGATCCCGCAACTAAGCGAAAATCAATTCATAACAACGAGGCAAGCCGTTACAAATTAAACGTTATTTGAACTTTATGAAACCACATTTTCATCGTTTTTGAGTTCGCTGAAACTGAAAGTCTTGCTTACTTGAAGCCTTCTGGGGAGAATTTTATTTTTGCAATGTGCGTCCATGTGAAAGTACATAATATGTATATATATGGCATAATTTTGCTGTCTTGCAAAAACTGGCACTTTCATATAATCAGGATTCCGTGATAATTTAACCCTTCAATGTCTTTTTACGGTTAGGCTTACAGGTAATAGGAAAGTTGTGGGAGGGGGGGGGGTCCCCACATGTAATAGACGGGCTCCTTCGTGGTCCCACATAGACGGGCTCCTTCGATCATGTATCTTAGGGCCAATCCGGGCTGAGTGAGATACGTAATTAGAGCAGATAATAATATACGGACACAATCGATTTGGGAAAACGAACGAACAGCACAAGTCCAAAATGAAAACCAAAAAAAAAAAAAAACAACCCCCAAAAACAAACAAGAACAAAAAGACAAAAACAAAAAACACAACAAAAAACAACCTTCCTAAAAAAACAAAAACAAAAAAAAAACCCAACTGAAAAAAGCATTTCCCACTCTGGAAATGACGAAGCGAGAGTTGAGCGTAACCACAACACCACAGGCGTGGCCGAGAGATAAAGGTGTTCGCCTCTCATTCAATAGATCCAGGGTTCGGATCCGGACAGCGACGGAAAATTTTCTTCTCTAAAATTTTATCCCTTCACCTCCTTTCCTGCTCGTCGTCTGCTTTCGTCTCCACTTTCTGCCCCCACCCCTTGACCTCCTTTGCCCCCTCCTCTGTGCTCCTGATTCTTTCTGCAGCCTTGTTACTGCTACTCCTTCGCTCCTTCTGCTGTCTTTCATCTGCACCCCTGATCTTAAGTTAGGAAAGATCTCTTAGTCTTCTCAGATAAGGGCGAAAAATCTCGGAAGTCCCGTGTGAAAGTTACGCATGTTAAACTTTAACTTTAAAGATCTCTTGGTAGTCCAAAATCGATAATAGAGGCTTCGGCCTACAAGACAACCCCCCCAA
>NW_004797555.1:736826-737995 GCF_000002075.1 Aplysia californica
CTCTCTCTCTCTCTCTCTCTATCTCTCTCTCTCTTTCTCTCATACACACACACACAAACACACAGAGACAAATAAACATCTCAATTATCTCAGTGTTGGCCCCTAACAACAACAACAACAACAACAACAACAACAACAACAACAACAACAACAACATCAACATCAACAACAACAACAAAGTACAAACATTGTTAGTAAATGTTAGTCAAACAAAACCCACAGACAAAGTTCCTGACTTTTTTTTATCGAGACCACGTCTTTGTCTTTGCCTTGACTTTTGACATGTGGCTGCTTCTCATGCTGATTGTTATCTCCGCCAGTTGAATCCAGCTGAGGAATCTTCTCATTGGTCCTGGTTATAGCATTGCTTATAAGAATCACGACACCCCAGCTAATAGCTACCTACCTCAGAATTATAACGTTCTATCTGACATTTTTTACCGTTTTGAGTTACAAAGACCATGAGTTCAGAAAGCAGATGCTCTGTCTGCTCCATCAAAATCGTGAGAATATTCGGAGTAGTTTTCAAAATATACAAAGAATTGCATTCGAAAAAGCTTGACACATTGTGAAACTGAAAATTTTTGACGACAAATGTCTCAAAATTTGGTATTGGGCAGATAGAACTTTATAACTCTGAGTTAGGGTAATAGCGGAGACCTGGCTACGTAAACATTGCTAGGTCTCTGGTGATAGTAAGCCTCCTTGAGTTTAGGCACAGATGGTGTTTACGTCACTTTATGTCTATTGGTGCATCGCGTACGCCATGACCTCTCTGGTGACGTCTTTTCTCGATTCTGCATCATGCACATTCTGTCTCCCTCGGTCAATATCAGTCGTATTCGTAAGACGCAGTGTGGTATTATCAGCTATGAGGCTCGAAAGGCTAAAAAGTAGCTTTCCATGAAATTTTCTTTTTTTTTTGAGCAAGTGAAAGTTTGGTGTCTTCTGCTTTATTTAAGATAAAAATAAACGACTATAATCGACTATAAATTTCAAGTCTCTATCTCAATTCTAAGACCCCCATTGCTATGGAAACATATTGTTCAACTTCGGAGGCCATTTTCTCCTTTTCGTGTTTCCTCACCTCGTACAATTAAAAGTTAAGTATTTTCGTCAAAAATGGTCATATTTACTTCATTCTAGTTTTAAATTGTAAGGAAAAGGTG
>NW_004797555.1:738344-739035 GCF_000002075.1 Aplysia californica
GATCGGCCGATCCCATCCGTAGTGGGCACCCCGTATTAGGCTCTTCAAGGTTGCACCAGAGACCTAGCAAAGTCTCTGGTTGCACGCCGAAGACGTACTCGCGTTAGCTTTCCGAGTGAGCGAGTTTTGTTTTGTTTTTTGTTTTTATATCGAGTACAAGTATTTCCTTCTATCTGCTGGGATGTTGTTATTGTATCCCTATCAGCTCGGGCTGGCCATAACAGACAGGATTGAGGAAGCCCATCTTACAAATTCTCTGAATTGAGTAGGTAGGGGGCAATTTCAAACAAATAAAATTATCACAAAAAAGTTAAAACGCCCATTATTACGATGGCTCAAGTTGGCCGCTGAACATAAAAACTTGGTAGTGCAGGACCTGCCTACAGTGTACGGCATTCATCACTAATCTTATTCCTCATTGGCACATGACATGGTGAATGTATGGGGGTTAACACCCCTTTCAACATTGAGTATCGATTACAGTTATGTAAAGGGGGCTGACCTTTAAATTTATTGTCCACCTATGAAAGATAGATACCCATGCATTTGAAGAAAACACTGCACTTTTTATAATTTATAAGAAAGGTGGGTAACTCCCATCGTAAACTGCAGCACCATAATATTATTACTGATACTGATATTATTATCATTATGGTACCACCTGTCCTTTTCAACCAGGCGTGCGGACTAC
>NW_004797555.1:739135-741078 GCF_000002075.1 Aplysia californica
CTATGGAAACATATTGTTCAACTTCGGAGGCCATTTTCTCCTTTTCGTGTTTCCTCACCTCGTACAATTAAAAGTTAAGTATTTTCGTCAAAAATGGTCATATTTACTTCATTCTAGTTTTAAATTGTAAGGAAAAGGTGATAGTTTTAAAAAATAGTGTTATCTCAGTTTTGAAATTTCCTTCATTTTATTATGCCTGATATTGACAGGCAGGGACACAGTTTATGACGACGTCTGCTGTCGAGTGCTCTTTTCCTCCAATATGTCGACCGTGACCCCAGGCTTGTTGAATTAGACTGACATCAGTCAGTGGCCAGTGGTGTAGCGGTTATACGGGGTGCCCACTACGGCTGGATCGGGCAGATCGCCCGACTCTATCGCCTGAAACTGAAAACAAACACGTTTGTTTTTGAGGCGATCGAGTCGGGCGATCGGCCCGATCGGCCGATCCCATCCGTAGTGGGCACCCCGTATTAGGCTCTTCAAGGTTGCACCAGAGACCTAGCAAAGTCTCTGGTTGCACGCCGAAGACGTACTCGCGTTAGCTTTCCGAGTGAGCGAGTTTTGTTTTGTTTTTTGTTTTTATATCGAGTACAAGTATTTCCTTCTATCTGCTGGGATGTTGTTATTGTATCCCTATCAGCTCGGGATGGCCATAACAGACAGGATGGAGGAAGCCCATCTTACAAATTCTCCGAATTGAGTAGGTAGGGGGCAATTTCAAACAAATAACATTTTTCACAAAAAAGGTAAAACGCCCATTATTACGATGGTTCAAGTTGGCCGCTGAACATAAAAACTTGGTAGTGCAGGACCTGCCTACAGTGTACGGCATTCATCACTAATCTTATTCCTCATTGGCACATGACATGGTGAGTGTATGGGGGTTAACACCCCTTTCAACATCGAGTGCAGTTATGTAAAGGGGGCTGGCCTTTAAATGTATTGTCCATCTATGAAAACATCGATTCAGATAGATAGATAGATAGATAGATAGATAGATAGATAGATAGATAGATAGATAGATACCCATGCATTTGAAGAAAACACTGCACTTTTTATAATTTATTAGAAAGGTGGGTAACTCCCATCGTAAACTGCAGCACCATAATATTATTACTGATATTATTATCATTATGGTACCACCTGTCCTTTTCAACTAGGCGTGCGGACTACCACCGCGGTAGTCTGTCGTGAGTGGTTGGCGGGTGCTCTGGTGTGGTTCGCTCATTCTTTCCTATTAAATATCTACCATACTTTTCTCTCCTCCTTTTTTAAGTTTGTAACTCTCTTGTAACACTTTTAATCAATCTTCGGTATTTATATGACCTTATTGTGTTGCAAAGGCAGTAAACTCTTACTAAACCTAAAACTTACCTGGCCGAAGAATCTCATATATATATATGGTTACTTTTAAGGACACGTGGGATAACCCAGATATTTCGGTGGTTTCCAAAAATCTTGACCCACATCAAAAGTGGGCATTGCCCTACCTATAGGGGAAGTTTGGTTTCATTGGTGTGAGTATTTGTTTGGCTATAGCGGAAACGTTCCTTGTCTTTTAAAGAAACTGAAAAGAGGCAAAAACTTTACCTTCGATTTTCTCAAAACAGCATAATAGATTTTTGGAGATAGCCCCCTTGTGCTTAAAAGCGACCATATCCCGAAAAAGTAAAGCTTTTAAACCCTTGTTCGGTTTATTTAGAAGACAAGGAGAATTGTCTCAATAACCAAACAAATATACACACCAATGAAACCAAATTTCTTCTACAGGTAGGGCAATGTCCACTTTTGGTGTAGGTCAAGATTTCTGGAAACCTCCGAAATCTGGGTTAGCCCGCTTGTCCTTAAAAGCGACCATAATATAACACACACACACACACACACACACACACGCGCGCGCGCGTGCCGTACGCCCCTCCAAAGAAAAAAATACACCCCTT
>NW_004797555.1:741679-743083 GCF_000002075.1 Aplysia californica
AAATGAAAGAGGGAAGAAGACGACGATAAGATGTTATTTTATTTTTTTAAATGTGATCTTTGTCAGAGGTTTTTTTTTTAAGTATGTGTTTTACGGCTCTCTCAACTGCATAAGGTCATATGCGCGTGCGGGACACATTAAACATTTTCAGTTGGTAGGAAATTTTGAATTTTTCCCGGGTGGCGGCTGAAGTTTACTCTTTATCGATTTTAGACCACCAAGGTGTCTTTAACGTGCACAACTTGCACACGGATTTTTCGCCCTTGTCCGAGAAGGCTGGATATAGATCTTTCTTCCCAGAAGACCAGGGGTGTGGCTAAAAGACAGCAGTAAGAAGGAGCCAAGGAGTAGCAGTAAAAAGGCTGCTACCCCCCAGGGCAGTGTCACTGACTGTAGTGTCTTTAGGTCATTCCGAAAGGAGGGACATTTCTCGTTCATGCACAGTAGAATCGTAAATGGGCTGATCTAACAATGTCATGCTCATAACTGTGCCTGATCTACAACAGGGAACTGTTGCTTTTTCTTTCCTAATCCTTACTATTGCCATTTTCCTCTACTTCTTCTGCATGTTTGTCACACTCTTGTGGCCCGCTATTTCCGAGGTGCCTTGACTGTCGAAGCAGACCTTGTGCTGTTGAAGCTAGAGAGGTGAGCAGAGTAAGTTTGATTCCCTGTAAAGACTTCTCTGTTGAGTTCCACCCCTTAGCGCTCATATGACCTTAGGCAGTTGCGAGCGCCGTAAAATTATTAAAACAAAAAACAGAAAGGCTGCAGAAATAGTCAGGAGCCCAGAGGAGGGGGAGTTACAGGAGGTGAGGGGGAGGGGGTAGAAAGTGGAGACGCAAGCAGACGACAGAACATTGCTAGAGAGCAGGAAAAAAGGTGAAAGGGGACAATTTTAGAGAATGAAAATTTTCCGTCACTACCCGGATTCGAACACGGGACCTTTGAATGAGAGGCGAACACCTTAACCTCTTGGCCACGAGAGCTCCTGTCAGAGTTTTCCGGCACTTGCAACACAATAAGGTCATGTAAGTGCCGAAGTTAGGGGTGTTATTTGAACTGAGGTGTGACTGGATAGTCTCATACAAATAAAAGGAGCAAACAAGGAAAGACAATAAGATGTTTGAGTTTGATAGGAAAGAAGGAACAGACCGCACTAGAGCACCCACTAACCACTCGCAATAGATATTGACGTCTATATTTGGCAATGACTCATTTTTTTTAGATTAGGAGATAACCAAAAAAAAAAAAGTTAAATTTTTACGCCATGAACGACTCAGTTTTTAGGTTGTTTAGGAAACAAAATTTTATTTCGTCGACCCTTCCTGTCCAGGCCAGCTGGACTGAGAGGGATAGCCCTTACAGCTTCTCAGAAGAGAGAGAGGGAGAGAGAGAGAGAGA
>NW_004797555.1:743183-744633 GCF_000002075.1 Aplysia californica
GGAAGATGACGACGATAAGATGTTATTTTATTTTTAAAATGTGATCTTTGTCAGAGGTTTTTTTTTAAGTATGTGTTTTACGGCTCTCTCAACTGCATAAGGTCATATGAGCGCGCGGGACACATTAAACATTTTCAGTTGGTAGGAAATTTTGAATTTTTCCCGGGTGGCGGCCGAAGCTTACTATTTATCGATTTTAGACCACCAAGGTGTCTTTAACGTGCACAACTTGCACACGGATTTTTCGCCCTTGTCCGAGAAGGCTGGATATAGATTTTTCTTCCCAGAAGATCAGGGGTGTGGCTGAAAGACAGCAGTAAGAAGGAGCCAAGGAGTAGCAGTAAAAAGACTGCTACCCCCCAGGGCAGTGTCACTGACTGTAGTGTCTTTTAGGCCATTCCGAAAGGAGGGACATTTCTCGTTCATGCACAGTAGAATTGTAAGTGGGCTGATCTAACAATGTCATGCTCATAACTGTGCCTGATCTACAACAGGGAACTGCTGCTTTTTCTTTCCTAATCTTTACTATTGCCATTTCCCTCTACTTCTTCTGTATGTTTGTCACACTCTTGTGACCTGCTATTTCCGAGGTGCCTTGACTGTCGAAGCAGACCTTGTGCTGTTGAAGCCAGAGAGGTGAGCAGAGTAAGTTTGATTCCCTGTAAAGACTTCTCTGTTGAGTTCCACCCCTTAGCGCTCATATGACCTTAAGCAGTTGCGAGCGCCGTAAAATTACTAAAACAAAAAACAGAAAGGCTGTAGAAATAGTCAGGAGCCCAGAGGAGGGGGAATTAAAGGAGGTGAGGGGGAGGGGGTAGAAAGTGGAGACGCAAGCAGACGACAGAACATTGCTAGAGAGCAGGAAAAGAGGTGAAAGGGGACAATTTTAGAGAATGAAAATTCTACACACCAAAGCCCCGATTCGATTCAAAATTATGGAATTCGAGTTGTAAGCATTTTTAGCTTCCTCAGCCTCTCCTACAACTATTTGATCGCATAGGAACTCCCCAAAACCGTATATTTTCCCATACCGGCATGTTTATCACCACCATTTCCTCATAAAGTCAATATATTTTTATTTTCTCAAAAGGCGACTTTTCTCTATACTTTTTTGAATAACGGCATCTTTTTTCATCCAATCTCCATGAAATTTTCACAGAATGAAGAGAAGATATAATACTAATAAAAAGTCTTTCGAATTTTTTATATTTGGAATAGTTTTTTGTTGGTGGTGTCTTGAGTGTGAATTTTCACGATTCTTTTGCAAACTTGAATGGTACTTCAGAAAAAAACTCATTAAAAATTTCTAAATTTTAAATTCGTTTAGGAAAAAAAACCAACAGACAAATTTTTAGATCTAATGTTTGTTAACAGGCATGTAAAAAACAATTAATTTCCATGAGCAGTAAGTGCGGTATTCATTACGTAAACTTGTCAACAAAATCTAATA
>NW_004797555.1:745057-749717 GCF_000002075.1 Aplysia californica
CCAAGAACCTTACCGCTCTTCAACACAGACAATAGACAAGATAATATTAGATCTGTCGACAGACATACGCATACTATTGGCTACTGCAACTGTTCTTACACTTGAAAACCTTTTGAATCGTGGGTTGACTGACTGAAAAGCAAAGCAAGTGCAGAAGTGTCCAAGGTATCATAATATTTCATTAGGTCACTCCCCTCCCTCTCCCGTATGTTATGAATAGACGATCAATTCACTGTTTTAGCATCATAATATATATTTAAAAGCAAACTGAGGTTTTATTATTATCGTGATCAGAAGCGGCCGTATAATATTATAAAGTTTCGGCTTCAGGACTGATCCAAGAAGTTACCGCATTTTGTCTGTGGAAGTGTAACAATGCATGAACATTGTGAGAATACAGTAACTTTGCAACCTACCATTGAAAATCACCTTGCGCAATCCGATTAAAGAGGACATAACTGCAAGAACACTTGCCACTGACATAGTCTTGGTGGTTTTTCCCCTTCGCAAATATTTTCAAACTTCTCTTTTTAAAAAAATCAAATTTCGTAACAGAGATGCCTTTTTGCTTTGCTTTCTTGTATTTTTACTTTTCAAGCCCTTGGACTGAGACTTCGACGAAAGCGCGCCTTTCTGTAATAGAATCTAGATTCTACATCTTATGCAGTAGATAAACGTTGAATATTTTTAAAAAGTACTATGTAAAAGCCCCACCCCATCGCTAACAACAGTGTACATGCAAATACTTATCAATTTAATTCTTTTCAAAAGTACAATGAACTGCAAGGCAAGGCATGGTCTCAAACAATGAGAAGCACACGCTACCACAGATTGTTTTATATGATCATTGATACTTACTAGCTGGGAGACTGACAGATTCTATGCTTTCAGCTTTGGGATCCATCGGTGCAATCAGAAAAAAATTCGGCAAACCCCTGATTAAATTATGAAGTTTGACTTGACATTTAGTAGGCCATACCGTTGGGACGACAATCATGATAGTCTGTCCCCGAGGTTTTACGCACCCCACATAAATTTAGCAAAATTTGATCATTTTTTGCATAATTTCTTATTATTTTCCTTTACCATTCTTTGTTGAAATTAACTAAATCGCATAATTTCACATTTTTGAGCTCAGTTTGCATAATTTCAGATTTTTTGTATGCATAAAACAGCAGGGTCAGAACAGTGGAGTCCGGTTTGGACACGCTTCCAGCTTTGAACCCGCTGACCTCGGCGTACAACAAACGTGGGAGCTGGAATGTCTCTTTCTCTCTGCATCGCCGCCACAGTGGTGTCGTTTCCAGTCCTTACATTTAGTAAGAGTTTTACGTCACTTGCAATACAATAAGGTCATATGAGTGCCGAAGAATAGATGTGTTACAAGAGAGTAACATACACGAAAAAGAAGGAGGAGATATAAGGACGATAGATCTTTGATAGGAAAGGAGGAGCAAACCACACTAGAGCACCCACCAACCACCCACATTATGAAGTTTGACGTGACATTTAGTAGACTAGATCTATACCATATACCGTTGGGACGACAATCATGAGTCCGGTTTGGAGACGCTTCCAGCTGTGAACCCGCTGACCTCGTCGTACGACAAACGTAGGAGCTGGAATGTCTCTCTCTCTCCATCGCCACCACAGTGGTTTCGTTTCCAGTCCTTCCTTCATTTTTTTTTCAGCCGGGAGCATTGCTCCGGTTTTTTTTTTTTTCATTGTATGCTGTTTTGAACACGTGTATTGTGTCGCACAAAACCAAAAGTGGAATCAACTTTCACCAATCGCTGCTGTGGAAAAAAAAGCATCTGTATGATAAATCAGATGTCCAATTCACACTTTTCTATGTCACCCAGAATTTTTTCCACAAGGCACATTGTAACGGTATTCACCAAAATTATCTCCTTTATTGGAATATTGGATGAAACCAAGTCAGAGCATTAACATAAGCTGCAAAGCCTTCATTGTCTGCATCGTTACGTCTATTGTTGCATCATGATCATGATAACCCACCAAGGCAAATGCCGTGATCGAAACAAACTGAATGCTAGACGGGTTGTATCTGTTTTACACACAGTAATAAAAATAATATATAAATAATATATATAACATTTATATAGGGGATTTCCAAAAAAGTAGCTCAATGCGCTTTCCATTGGAATACCCATTTTCAAAACTTTTCTTACTACTTCCTTTCTTCTCATGCAATATAATACAGTTGTCTTGATGGGCAGGACGCGTCTCCAAACTGAATTCACCTGTGTTTGCACATTTAAACAAGCGAACTCTCCACCCCCCCCCCTTTCTCTCAATTGCCCGCAACCATCTCCCACTTTTAAATAAAAAGGAGACAACTATTTTACTATCTTTTTCTTCTTCTTCTTCTTCTTCTTCTTCTTCTTCTATCCCATGGTTGGGGCAGCCGTTGGGGCACCACTGTATTGGAAAACCAGCTCTCGCCATCTATTTTTGTCCTCTGCTCTCCTCAGATTGTCACCCATCGTCTTTCCTGTCCACTCTGTAATGTTGTCCTCCCATCTCCTTCTCTGCCTTCCTCTCTTTCTCTTTCCTTGTACGGTTCCTTGCAGGATTGTTTTGGCAAGTCCTGTGGATCGTGTGACATGCCCATACCATTTTAGTTTTCGTCTCTTCACTGTAGTCAGTAGGTCTTCATATCGCCCCACTGCGTTGGTGATTCTCTTTCGTACTTCAGCATTTGAAACGTGGTCTTTGTACGAGATGTCAAGGAGTCTGCGGTAACATCTCATCTCTGTGGTCTGAATCTTTTTCTCTAATTCTAATTTTACTATACATATATTTAAAAAACAGCCACCCCCAACCCCGCTCCTCACAGCCTCAACAAAACAACCACACTTCATCACCCCCCCTCCCAACAAACCAGTAAAACCATCACCAACAACAAAGCCTCCACCTCACAGAAAAGTAACATGTCCTTCCCAGCATTTATTTGGTTGGTTACGAGCTTGACCAGGGAGTAATAATAATAAATAGTATTTGTATAGCGTATGTCCCCACTCGAAAGCAAGCTCTATACGCTTTACACTATATTATTATCCCAGCAGACCATAGAACACTCAGAAACATTCTCAGCTTCCCGGGAAGCATACAGTACAAGCAGCTGGTTAAGCGCTCAAACACAAACAAACTGACAAGATCTTTCACTGTCTATAGCTGGGTACCCATTTTCACCTGGGTGAAGTGAGGAACATTTGTGTAAAGTGCCTTTCCCAAGGACACACCGTCGGGCCCGCGGCTCGAACCTCCGAACCCGCAACCTCACGATTACGAGTCCTGTAGCCTAACCAATATGTTACCGACGCCACTATGTCTTGACCCCAAGAAAGAGCAGTCCGATTTTATGCACCATTCCTATTGTGAAAGAACAAGACCAGGATAATACACGTAGTAATATTAAAAAGAGGAAGAAGTTGCAGACTTCATTCGAACGTTTCTTGTGTAAAGTTTTAGATTATACTTTTAGTGAGATTCTTATACACAATTAGTTTTAAGGCGCAATCAACACAAGTACGAGGGGTATAGCAAACGTTTTTTACTGAAGCATGAAGGATAATGGTTGAAAGCTGAAATTTAGGGTGGAATCCAATAATCATCTTCCTATCAACTTGCTTGTAAATTTTAGGGAATTTCAGATTACTGGTTTTACCACCAGCGCACTGTAAGTGAATGGGGGGTAGGTTCTCCAGTTTCAATTTAAAGAAATGGAGAAAATTGAGCGCAGTGCAGTAATGAAGCATTTGTTCTTGCAAGGCAAGCAACTACAGGGTATTTTTGCGGAGAGGCATGCCATATATGGAACTGGTTGCCCATCCTATGCTGTGATAAAATTTTGGTGTAAAAAAAGTGATGATGAGGTCAAAGAAGCGGAAGAGGGCTGGTTTTCTCTATTCTCAAAGTCTTTTCAAGGTCATACACAGATGGCAATCATGTATGACTCTGGGAGGCGACTACATAAAGAAAGACTTAGCTTACTATCAAATTTCAGCGTTCTATCTTTATTCCTTCATGGTCAGGTGAAAAACCTTTGGTATGCCCCTCGCATAAGTGCCAAAGGTTAGAGGTGTTACAAGAGAGTAACAGAAAACGGCGGAAACATGACGACGATAGATGTTTGACAGGAAAAAATGGAGCAAACCACACCAGACTAGAGCACCCACCAGCCACCCATGACAAAACATTGTAAAGAATTTTTTTTTTAGTAAGAGTTTTACTGCACTTGCAACACAATTAGGTCATATATAAGTGCCGAAGAATAGATTATGTGTTACAAGAGAGTAACATACACAACAATGAAGGAGTGGAGATAAGGACGACATCTGTTTGATAGCAAAGAAGGAGCAAACCACACCACACCACAGCACCCGCCAACCACCCACAAAGTAACAGAAAACAGCATGGCGTCCATCAACCACAACGACAAAGCCTAAGGTATATATTCAGTAGGACTTTATTTTTCATTTTTGTTCAGTTCTTCGTTCACATCAGGAAACACCGACAGCGCATTTGGTGACTCACTACATACAAGTGTCTTACTTAGTCACTGGACACACACCAGAGCACCGCAAAAGAAAAAAGAAAAAACAAAACAAAACAAAAAAAGAGTGGGGGAAAACGG
>NW_004797555.1:749817-777488 GCF_000002075.1 Aplysia californica
GGAGAGGGTAATTCAGAAACCACCAGGACATAGTATAGAACCACATGAACAAACACATAATTCTCAAACAATACGCAGTGGAAGAAACGGAACATGTATTCACAAACATGCATAAAATACATTTACACATATATAAACACACGCATTTCATTAAAACATCTCACTATACACGAATAAGAAGCATGAATGCAGGGACTGCACTTCTGAATGTATGATTCATTGCTCAGATGGACACTTTCTTCTTTTACAAAAAAAAAAAGTACTCTCCTCAACACATTTATTTTATTTTCATATAAACACACACCCGTATAAAAAAAACAAAAATCCCCCCAAAAAGTTCTAACCATAATGCTTTGTTTGTAACCTTCATCATTTCACCCTCACAAGAAAAATAAAAGCAAGACAATAAAACAACTAAAGGTCATCATATAACCTTTGAGCTCACACCCAAGAGAGACATGGAAGCCACTGTGAAATTGAAACGGTCAGCGCACGCGCGCGCGCACACACACACACACACTAAACACACCTGGACCTGTGCCATTTCTTTGGTACGTTTCTCTGTGTTAAACGAAAAACATGCACACTGAAAAGACGAACACACAGTCAATTAGTGTGTGAAAGGGGCGAAAAAAATTGAGACTAAACAGGTACGGCAAATAATAAGATCTACTCTCTATCCATCTGCTTTTTGACTTTTGAGTTATGGGGCAGGACTAAGGATAAACTAAACAACAAATTTGAATCTCAATAATCATTATGTAATACCCACCACAACGTGATAAGAAAGAACCTCTCCTGCATTACCTATGATGGCATAAAGATAGGAAATGACTTTATTTTCAACATCTGATTTCCATGGTTCAGATTAATTAAAAGGTCGCTTGCACAAGGGGGCTGGGCTATCCTGAAAAATGCTGTTTTGAGAAAATCAAAAGTAAAGTTTTTGCCCCTTGTTCAGTTTCTTTAAAAGACAAGGAGAGTTTTTTCTATAATAAAACCAAACAAATATACACACCAATGAAACCAAACTTCTCTTATAGATAGGGCAATGCCCACTTTTGTAGTAGGTCAGAATTTTTGGAAACCCCCAAAACCTGGGTTAACCCGCTTGTCCTTAAAAGAAACCAAATACAACAGAAGGGTCATTGTTTTACTCCTTGCAAAAAACTTCCAAACATTAGTGTGTCCAAGCTTTAAAAGGTTTACATAAATATTAATAAATATGCACCCAAACTCAAAATAATTTCAGCGATTATCAACTGCACATGTCTGGTTCTCCTTCTGGTTGTCAAATGTGTCTAGGTCGTATCTTACTCTTAGCCTTTCCTGGCCATTCTGGAGCAACTAGTGCAAATAAAATATGGTGAAATGGTACGGGTTTAACGCCCCTATCAACACTGTTAGGTTATTTAAGAGGCGGGACCTCCGATTTTAATGTCCATCTCCGAAAGGACAGAGCCAAGTGGGAAATTCGTGTTAAGTGCTTTTCCCAATGACACAACGTCGGACCGAGCTGAGGCTGAGCAACTAGTTAGGGGATTAAAGATAGATGAGAGAGGAAAATAATACCACCACTATAATGGCCTAAACTCAACTTTGAAATTGCCAAAGTGATGTACAATGTATTTGAGAAGCCTTGGACAATGACCAGTAGGCAAACTATACAGAATTGTACTCAAGCAAAAAGAAAATCGAAACTGACCTTAAAGCATGTTTCTGTAAGTCTTAATGTATGGTTTTTAACCTAGAATTATATTATTATCAGTGTTGTGGGCATGAAATATTTACTCTGAAACTTTCTATATTGATACAGGGGAAAGAGGAAAAAAAAAAGTGTGCCAACAAGAGAAATCAAAGAAAAAAGCCTCCAAGCAAAACTCCAAACATTTCAAACACACGCAAACATTGAACAAAAAAGTAGGAACTTCTGATCGAGAGTACAGCCCTACAAACTGCAAGTAAGATGAACAGCATTAATTGGTCACTAACAAAAAAAGAAACAATTTGGAGACGTCAGAATGCCCAAATCTGTTCGATCATTGACAATTAGCAGCAAACAGGATGCCAAATATTTCAAGATATTGCTTCCATGAATGCTGATGACAATAATAAAAAAATTAATAAAAAATAATAATCACAATAATAATAATAACAATAAAAATAATAATAATAGTAATAATAATGAGTTTAAAAAATAATGGTAATAATAAATATAACAACAGCAATATTTTAATAATAATGATAATAATATAATAATAACAATAACAATAATAATAATGATAATGAAATAACAACAATAATTGTAATATTAATAATAAGTATTTGATATTCAACAGTTCACAAAGAAAAGAGTAACAAAATAACATGATGACAATGAATCACACATTAGAAAAAGCTTTGTGTTTGAGGTACGTGTACATGTGTAGATATACAGCTCAGCGTAAACACACAAGGAGCAACACAGCAACCATCAGTCAAAAGGGAAGCATAGGAGATCAAATTCCCAGACCTAAACTAAAGAAAACCAAACAAAATATGAAGCACTTCACCATCAAAGCAAAAGCAAGACACCTCTTGATATATAGGGCAATGAAAATAATCAAGTTAAGAAGTAACAAATGTTTAAAACCGCACAGTACCATACCACATCTGATTGGAAATGCAGTTTGAGTGAGAAGTAGCAGACTGGAACTGTACAGTAACAGCCACTTTAGAATGGGGGAAAAAAAGGCAAGGTAGACAGACAGAAGCAACAGAGAAAAAGAAGTAGGACTTCTACCTTTGGCCGCCTCTGACCACCCTTTGAAATGGAACCATCTGTTTCAATGTGCAGATGAAAGAGTAAATAAATTTAATGAGAGTAGAACAGAATAACTGAATTGGAGGGGATCAAACCTTTGGTAACGACAAATAACAAATAAGAAGGGACACATCACAAATATGAGACATTTTGTAAGAAAGTGTAGAAAAGTCAGAGCAGGCTTCTCCTTACCCCATATAAGTGAGAGGGTACGAATCAGAAGTAGAGTGGACATTGATCAATTGAACATATCCAGGGCAATAATATTCCCTGTCTCCGCTCTCTCTCTCTCTCTCTCTTCACCTAGTGCAGACTGTACTACCAACGTCCAAGTTTTAAACAATAGTTTTACTATGAGCTAGAGTATATTAACCACTTGCTACATTAAGAATACGATCTTTGAGATGGGACTTATTAACTTGTGTCCGTCCTGATATGGATGAGAGAGCCTGCATACTCTCCCAATAGTCAAAGATGGGACACAAAAATGAGAACTAATCTGGATATTCCACAGTGATACTAGGTGTAAAGCCATATATATTATACATCTTAATTGACGAAAGGGATTCTCTTGCATTACAACTGGTGGTGTTAATGATCATAGAGATGTCTGCTTTATGAAAAGTGACCCTTTTTCTCATCATAAATTAAAGTACAAATGTCAAGATACAAGGACAGAGAGAAAGTAATTTAGTTTAAAAAAAAAATTAAGTAAGGTTTCACAGCGCTCGCAACTGCATAAGGTCACATAAGGGCCAAGGGGTGGATGTCAACAGAGAAGTCCAAACAGGGAATCAGGCTTACTCTGCTCACCTTTCTAGCCTCAACAGCACAAAGTCTGCTTCGACAATCAGTTCACAAGAGAGTGACAAACATACAAAAGAAGGAGAGGCAAAATGACGGTAGTAAGGATGAGGAAAGAAAAAGAGGCAGTTCCCCGTATGTTGTTCCGGCACAGTATGAGCATGACATTGAATTGATAAATCAGCCCATTTACAATTCTACTGTGCAAAAGAACATGTTCTTTGGGAATAGCCCAAAGACACTTCAGTCACTAGCACAGCTCTGGGGGAAGAAAGTAATTTAACCTCAATTCAGTTATTACTAAATAAAGAAAGTAGAAAGATGACTGAACAGAACATTTAGAAAGCAGCAGTGGCTATCCTGGTGGTGTTATTCAATTTATTTGAAAAACAAATATATTTAACTTAAAACAACTGCAAAGAACGTAACAACATATCAAATAAGCAAGTAACCATTTTCAGATCTTCACGAACATATTTAAAGCAAAACAAATAATAATTGTAAAATTTGAGGAGCATAGAAGAGGACAAGAAAAGATGTCTCAGGATTAAGGCATTCAAGCATAAAAGAAAGCTAGTAACTTCAACTCATCCATCTTAATACACCATTCATCAAATGCACTTTTTTATGAGTATTTCAAAAGTTAGCGCTAAATTAAAGCAGATCGCACATTATGATGATGAAAAATACTTTCAAAATATGAATGAATCACAGTTGTGTTCACACAGACTGAATGGAATGATCTGGACCCTGATCATTTGGTGATCAAAGACTCATTTTTTTAAAAACACTAGCATACTGAATTTTACAAGACTGCAAAATTATTTAAAGGGAGAAGGAAATGACATGAATATCAGTACATGTATGTGCAGGGTACCGGTAGTGTAAAAGTCAATTTCTGTATTATAAAATTACATATTGAACAAGAAAAGCTAAAAAAGGAAAGGATCCGTAGAAAATTTAAAGAAATTTCCAAGGTTCTAAGAGTAAGAGCACACATCTCTTCACAGAATAAGCACTTCTTTGTTTGAATCTAGAACTAGAAAGTGACTTTTTCACTATCCTGAAACCTTGCAAGCTTTCATAAACTGAGCTTAAAAAATAAAACAATCCATTCATACTTTAGCATTTCAGCTGTAAATTGTAAATATACATGCAATGAAATGAACAACGCACCAGGTTGGGAAAGACGAGGCCTTTACGAGATTACATAAGTAGATATTTGTTTACAACAGAGACGACCCCATGGGGAGAGGGAAGGGGGTGCACCATGGTGGAAGGCAGAGGGAAAATAGATTCCATTTGATTTTTATTATTACATTATAATACACAGCAAAGCAAAACCAAGGAATGGCACAATGGGGCAAGACTGATCATAGAAACTAAGCATTAATGTACAGCTGTGTTTGGACAAAATACAGTAGTCAACAACCCTTCATCATATAGCATTGTCTGTTTGATGTAGTTGAAGTCCCCAAAGTGACCAGAAACAAAAATTTTTAGTTACAAATTCATTCCTTAAAAAAATATAATCACGTTTGATCAAACACCATCTGTCACGGATTCTATTTCTCAGATCTAAATAAAAACTTCCTAAAAAATGTAATCACGGATATTCCCACGAAACGGCCATAGTGTAGAAGTAAGGTAGGGTCAGGCTGTGCCAAATATTTTTTTCCACAAAATCTATCAGTATCACTTCCCACTGCTTAGCACGGCTACAGCCAGTGCACCACTCAGACCTACCTGTGCCTCATCAACACTAATTGGTAGCCTTTAAGCACAAGGGGGTTATCCCCAAAAAATTATGTTTTGAGTTTGGAGAAAATCGAAGGTAAAGTTTTTGGATCCTTGTTCAGTTTCTTTAAAAGACAAAGAGAGTTTTCTCTATAACCAAACAAATATACACACTAATGACACCAAACTTCTCCCGTAGGTAGGGTAATGCCTACTTTTGGTGTATGTCAAGATTACTGGAAACCTCCGAAATCTGGGTTAGCCCGCTTGTCCTTAAAAGCGACCAATTACTGCCATGAAATGCCAGGATACAACTAATATTTTTCAAAAATTTGGCTTCCAAAAATAACCACGCTGCAAATTATTGGAAACAATAGCAACAGTTGGTCATTCGACAAAGTGTGGTGTTGCAACCATTGATTAACTCACTCATTGCTTAGCTCTCACACGGCCTTGCTACTTTTCAGTTCTTCAATCAATGTCTCTTCAGGCCCCCATTTGACACAATCTAGGAGATTGCATACAATGTAGATCATTTAGGAGACAGGCTTCAATCCTGCCTATCAGGGCCAAACCGTGCTGAGAGAGAGAGAGAGAGAGAGAGAGAGAGAGAGAGAGAGAGAGAGAGAGAGAGAGAGAGAGAGAGAGAGAGAGAGAGAGAGAGAGAGAGAGAGAGACAGACAGAGAGAGAGAGACAACATTCCAGCAGAAAGACTGAGATACTCCATAAAACTTCCTTCTATCCTCTCCACTGAGGAATCAGAATCGGGTCTTCTGCATGTGACCACGAAGTGCATAAACGTTACACCGCAGATGCCAGTACCGGTATGCCACGATACGTAAGGAAAAACCAAATCTTAGTAATAAGTAAGAGGGCCAAAGGCAAAAGCCTGCATACAATCAAGTCTTTTGTTTTTGTTTTAGTAGAGGTTTTACGGCGCTCGTAACAGCATAAGGTCAGAAGATTAGAGGTGTTACAAGAGAGTAACAAACATAAAAAAGAAAAAGGGGAGATAAGGACGATAGATGTTTGATAGGAAAGAAGAAGCAAACCATACTAGAGCCCCCGCCGTCCACCCATAATCATACCTTTCTTCAACTGTAAAGAGTAGGCCTACTGTATCAATTTCATGTACAGACCTCGGTAGTCTGATCTGTACACATGGCATCACTGGTGTAGAAACAAACAGCCCCTTCTTTACGTAACAAAATTTGAAACGTATGAAGAGTATGATATGTGTCATGACACGGTGAAATCAGGCGTTCGTCAATTTTGGGGCCTATGGAGTTAAGTATAATCTTGCAGTCTGTCCATTTGCTTTGCTTTTGATGAAAAAAATATTCATTTATCTTGGGTACATGTTAAGATATAGACTTATCTCCTTAGCTGGAGAGTATGTGGAAAGTGAAAGCTTACATCTTTTATGCCCTTAATCAACGTTTTTCAGTGAAATACACACAGAAATGTGTTCTTTAATGGGCATCAAAGGTGTTGAGCCAAAAAACAAAACTTTGATAAAAATTCCCAAACCTGCAGGAAAATGCCAGTTTCTTGACTTTCATTATTTTGACGAGCGCCTGATTTCACCACGCTGCCTCACATATGTAAGATGTTTGTTGATGCAGCCTGGCATGTACGCAGCACATTACAAAATGGGTCAAAGGTGATGAGCAAGAGGTGCAACCTGGTTCACAACATGGAGAGACAACTCATTTCACTGGGAAGCTGTTCAGCTGTGGTAATTCTAGAAAGAAAAATTTTTCAGGGGAGAAAATAAAAACTATTTCATTAACAAAAAACCCTAACTATTTCAGTATATATATCTTTTCTTATAGTCACAGTTTTCAACATTTAGACTTTGAATATCCACAAAACGTTTCTTGAGCACATACGACCAATATCATTACCAAGATAAAAAAACTGCAATCCAAAATTTTTGTTCCCAAATTTGGGGTTTTAAGGATTATGAACAAGCGATTGGCGAAATGATAAACTAAAGACATTTTGCTTTCTCATTTCAAGAGCAGGTCAAACCACAATTTCTCGACTTTTAATTGTGAACAAATGAACCATCATGACACAAAGTTTAAATAACAAAAAAAGAAGAAATCAATAGCACACCTTATACTCTTTCCTTCGAAGGTAAAACAATAAAAAGTTTGGAGGTCAACAGTTTGTTTGTCGGTAAATCTTTTTTTTTTCCAGATCCAAATTCATGTTTGTCTCGGATCATCGGATGTTATAAGAAATATTCCATATTTTAAGTATTTTGAAAAGACATAAAAAAAAAAAAATGATGTTGAGTTCATAAATGCAAGTTCACCACATGGGGACCACAGGAGTATTCACTGCCAACGAGGCATGTCTCTACATTAGGTAGAGAAAGGGAGAGAATGCCTGTGACACTTTTAAATCAGACGTACAGAACAGATACGTACTGGTACATATATACAGTAGAAACAAGTGATAGACTAGGTCAAGGTCAAAGAAAATCTTGAGCATTTTCTCAAAAGAAACACACATCTGAGGGCTAGAATTAGTGAATTTTTGACAAAAATGTTATTGTACAAATGACTGTAACTTTAAAACACAGTTGCCTCCTGATAAACTCAAAAGTTCATTCAAGGAACTTTCAAGCACTTTCCAGAAGAGTAGAGATTAAAAAAAAGTCTTGTCTTTTATCAAAATTACTGCAATAAATTATCAAATTTAGCAATCATAGTGTGAGCACCTTATAGAAAAATTGAAAATCAAATCAGCACACAAGAGAACGTAATGTTCAAGAACAGTGGCAAAAAATCCGCAGCTCCAGTTTTTAAAATCAATGTAGGCCTACTATTAATCTTTTTTATGATCAAAAATGCAAGTAAGTGATAAATGAAAATCTGAAAAAAACTTTTTTTTCAAAAGTATACAATTAGCTCTTCTGTCACTTGTTTATTTCCTACAAATTGTCTTTCTGTATGGAAAAATTCTGATGCTCTTAATCTTAAACTTCTGAGATAACGCAAACTTTATTCCTCTACACCATTAGCTTACTGATTCTCCTGTGTGCACTTACAATGAAAACATTAAGATTCCCTTCTTTCTTAATACATTGCATAACTTTTGTGCAAGAAAATGTTTCTCATTGCACCATAAATAGGTATACACATACACAGTTCAGCCATTTAATAAATTATTTTTCAATACCAGCAAATGACAGCATAGGCTACAGACAAAGCTTGCAGCTTGGGTATATAATGTTAATACTTGGAGTTTGGCAGGCTAGATCACCTGCATGATGACTATTTGAAACATTGAGATTCTTTAAAGCACAGTAAATGGGGCACACCACTTTGCGGCTCACACACTCTCACCAACAGATGCAGTTTCAAAACTCAAATTTACACACCATAGTAAAATACAGTACAAATTTATGTAATGATCTTCTGCTCCGTGAACCATGACAATGGCGGTTCCCCCCCTCCCCCCCTTCTACTAGGGCAAGAAACTCTCTTATTAGAATTGTTTTCTGTTATATAAATTGATATGTGCTCTACAGTAATGGTTATGCTGAAGCATATTTGAAATAACAAATTCTACTTTTATGCTTTAAATCTTAAAAAAAAGGGTAATGTCAATGAGTCTTGGCAACTCCTTTAACACAGTATATTAAAAAATATTAACAAAAGCCACTCAGAACATATCATAACCACAAGTTGAAAGGGTAATTCTTTGATACTTCATATGTGTTGAAAAATAAAAGGAACTAAATACATGTATGTACACACACCAATTTACTCTCATCCCTCTCACCACCCAAAGAAAAGCACAAAGCAAAAAACAAAAAAACCCAACAAAAAACAACACTCCCCAAAAAACAACAAAACCCAACGATCTCCTCACCCCATACGATTCAGAATGAAAATAGTATAAAATACATAAAAAAATAGAGGCTGAAGCAAGGTGTATATAACTTCAACAGGGCAAGATGCAGCAAGCAGCAAACCCCCCCTCCCCCTTCAACCCACACCAAACAATAATTAATCAGTAGGGTTGACTGTACCCCTTCCACTGTAGCCATCCTCAAAATTCATTTTCTATGACAGACCAGTATTTAACTAGATGGAAAATGAAAAAATATTTTTGTTTGGCAAATGAAATAGATCTAAGACTCATGAGGCTTAAAAAACTCAAATCAAAATAAGGCCAAAAGGTGTATTTTATGGGTATAAATAAGCTTAGAAAACAACAAAAAAACTGTGTACAATACCACAAGATGGAAACCCTAATTTCAAACTGATGAGCCATTCCTTTGATCAAGAAAAATCTGTCATTCAGTTATTTTTCAACATTCCCCCAAATACTGAGCTAGAAATGGGCCTCATCTTCCAATTTTACAGCATAAAATAGAACACATTGAAAAAATGACCAGATGAAGTGGAAAATTCAAGCTTACTTCTTGTGGCTTTAGCTGAAAAGGGAAACATTCAAAGTTCTGATTCTGACAAAGGTTTAGAGAAGTGAGTATCTATCTCTTGCAGTCTCACTATGAATTCTTTGTCAGTGGGTGGGACCTTGCCATTCTGATGTGGAGAGAATAGTAGTTTCTGACATTATATTAACCAACAACCACACAACAACCAGCAATAAAGTTAATTCAGTTGGGGCAAAATATTCCAGTGAAAAAAGAAGTCTAAAAAAAATATGTGGTTCTTAACTGTGAGTAAAAAGTGCACCTTGTCATATATGACGTACCGGTAATAAGGTCATAGCACTCGTTTAACACGTAAATGTGAAGCATATTATTTATATTTAATTTGATAAATGATAAGTTTCAAACTATAGATGTTTGGGCTTCTAACTGAAGCTCTTCATCCATATATATCATAATTTAGAACCCACTAGAATTGAAGTCACATGTAATGATTTAGTAATACATACATGTAATAATGAAGGATCTAAGAAATAACCCATATTGTCCAATACAGACCACTGCAAATGTACTGCACACTGAAAGTATGACAGAAGCAATGAGGCATTTAAATTAAAGCTTTGACAAAGCTACCATGCACCCACTCTAACTCAAGGGCTCACACTGTGTTAGCAGAGCCTGGTGTCCAAGCACATCAAATATATACCGGTATGTGATTGTTGAAATTCTCTATGTAACCCCATAACAAGCGTATACAGCACTCACTTACATATGATCACCATTGAGTTACTGGTGTGATAATAGTTACTTTTCAGTAATACTACTTGTAATTCACAGCAACGCTTAGGTCCATGGCAAATAAGCTTTTACTGCATCATAATGTCCTCTACATATTTTTATATTAAACCATTCTTATAGGAAAAGACCAATAAATAAAGACATCATTTTAACAAAAAGGGTGCATCTTCCTGAGGAGAAGACATAATATACATAAAAAATTCCTATTTTCCTGAAGCATACTAATTACAAAATTACAAACAGTCAAAACGGTTAAACGACCTCAGACACATTTAAAAGCACACATTTCTCTTTCCAAAGTAAAAACATTTTAAATGTGTGATCTGATTAGAAGATACACTCTTAGTACAATTATAAAGGACATTGAGGCATTTTGTTCTCTAGAATGTCTAGTTGAAAGCTCCATCACTCCTCCTACTGTTAAAAAAATCAATAAAAATTAATTTTTGATCATTTTGAGCAACATAATATCTTTTTGGTCCATTAGCACATGGCTGTAAATCTCCAGATTATCTACCAATGACTATTTGAATCAAAGCAAGGGAGACAAATCAACACATCTTGAGCGTGACACAGCCGTGGTAAGCCCGTCCCTCAGACATGGGGGTCACCTCGGTCCACTCTTCAGTCACTGGGTCAAAACATTCCACCAGGTCCGTGGGCTTGGAGTCAATCAAACCGCCCGTCACGTAAATCTTTCCATTCACGACGGACGCACCGCTGTGAATGCGGGAATGCCTGAGACTGGGAAGAAATTTGTATGTCCGTTTCTGAGCGTTCAGGGCAATCATTTTGCAGCTGTCCTCCCATATGATGTAGAAGACAGCATTAATGACAACGATCTGAGCGTACCGTATATTCTCGGGTAGCACAAACTGCTCACCTGAAGGGCGAATCGTGTCTCCCACAATGTGGTAGCTATCCATGGTTTTGACTATGGCCTCCTCTCCTTGAAGGCCTCCGACCTCCACAATTGTGTTGTTGTATGGGACGACACACGATTCCTTTCGCGGAAACATGGTCCTTCCTGCCGCGCTCCATTTATTGGTCACTGGGTTGTAACACTCGATCGTCTCCACACTCAGCATCTTGCGCTCATACCTGACACCACCGAGGACGTACATTTTGTCATCGATGATGGCAGCCGTGTGCCTGGCTCTTGGTTTGAGCATAGGGGACATGGAGTGCCATGATCTCTCCATTGCATCAAACTTCCAGACCTTTGAAATGATGTGGCCTTCATGAATGCCGCCTGCCACATAGATAGAGTTATTGAGCACAGCAATGCTGCACCAGGTAACCCGCAAGGGAAGGTCAGCCAGGTTGAACCATTTCTCTTTATGAGGGTCATACATCTCGACGCTGCAAGACAAAGAACTGTTGTAGGGAAGGCCGCCTAAAACCACCATCATCTCCTTGGCAACCGTTGAGGGACGGGGCTGGACGATGGAGTCCTGCATGCTTCGTCGCCGCTTCCCACCCTGAGTCTCGTGGAATGACTGCTTTAGCTGCTGAGCCTCCTGCACCAAGGTCAAGCACTTTTCCGAGGCACACACCAGCGGGTTGTTCTCGATGAGTTTCAGGTTGGAGAGGTCCAGCACAGCCAGTCTGACGTTCTCTAAGAGCTCCGACAGGTGTACCTCACGTGCATCCAAGTCAAATTTGATCCATCGCATGGCAGCATGAAACACGCTTTCTTCCGTTCTCACATCAATAAGGTCACTTGAAATGTATCCTTGTAGCCTATCTAGAGGTAAATCTAAAAACTCATCATTCTCTACAACTACAGTGAAATTTTCAAGAGCAAACTGGTGTGCTTTCTCCACAAGTCCTGTGCAAGAATGCAGATGAGCGAACATCTCAATACCTAGACAATTAGATGGGTGGAGCTGTTGTTCTAAAAAAGTTTCACAAGCTGAGACTATAGCCGGGTACTGGAACAGACAGGCAGCAGCAAGCATTTCTTGAGCATTGTTGGCGGTGATCTCAATCTTGCCACTGTACGCATAATCAATGACTAGCTTCAGTGTCCAAGGTGAGATGTCATTAAAGCTGATCTTGTTCTCACGACTTTCTTTGAGATCACTTGTAAACATGGCCTGGAAGTACGGGGAGCTAACGGCTAGAACATTCTTATGACAAGGAAACTCTTCTTGGCCCACACAGAGGACAGCGTCGGTGAAGAGAGATCCTAGTCGAAACTCATTCAGCTTCATGAGCATATTCGACCCGTATAAGTTGTCATGTAGAAGGTGGGAACCCACATCAGGTTGAGAGTCTGCTTGGGCAGCCATAGTCTTTGGTTGAGATTACTAGTCAAGTTTGACGTCTGCACACTGTGTGAGGAAGTAGGCCAAAAGAATCGGAGGAGTTCTCTTTGCAGATTATCCCATGCCTCTGCTGTGACTATTCTGTTTGACTCTACAGGATTACAATAAACACCTGGAACAAAGGAGCAAAAGAAAAGCTTTTCATTTTGAGTATAGAAAAATACTGAAAAATCGTTTGAAGCTCTGAAACAGTGTAATAATTAATATATCATTTTAAATATACTTAACCAGTGTCAGTTGTGTAGCAGTCCGGATTGCCATTGCTTGCAGAAGATCATTTCCGCAGATTTCTTATCGAGTATGTCTGTCATTCTTCTGAGATGTTCTATCCCTCTCACCCATTTTGGCTCTGTCACTACTGTCAGGCAGGGTCGAAACTCACCTCCTAAATGATCTAAAGTGAGTTAATGAGGGCATTAATCCAGTCATCATGAAATAACTCCACCCAAAAAATTCTCTCAAATATACCATACAGAAGCAAACAGGCAGTTTGTAAAAAAAAAAATAGAGCCTTATTAAAATGTGATCAACCAGACAGAAAATATTCAGTCTAAATATTGTAAGAGGAGAAAAGTGGCCGTCTACACAGGTAGCCATCTTTCATAGAGTCATTATAATGTAAAAAAAACAACAAAAAACGCAAAGGGGAAAATGGGAAGTGGCATTTTGTAGGGGACTGTCTTATACAGGTGAAAGTTGGAGCAGGTTCGACTGTATTGGGAAATCTACTAAAATGTATATATGTGTTTCAGAGTTCATCTTTCTTGAATACAAGTTTCAATCTGATTTTCATTCTGAAAAGTATTATAGGCAGCCCTTTTTCTTTTCAGTGACTCCTGCCTCGACATTTTTTTTCTCCTCTCCCTTTTCGCCCGATTCTGTTACTTTTAGTTACCGTGACTCAGCAGCTCGCCGGAGCTCCCTGGCTGGAGAGAGAGAGGGCAGAGAAATAGAGACGGTGAGTGCTCGATTGAAATTATGACATTGTTCTTTTGTTCAAATTGTGATTCCTCCAACTCCAAAATGGAGGAAAAACTATCGTTCATCGAAAAGACATCCGCAATCTTCATAATTTAGATCTAGAGCTAGATCTATAGGCTAGCCTCGAAACTAGAGCAATGGTTTATGTCTGTCTGTCTAGATCTAGAAGAATCTAGGTCTACCCTGAGCCAAGAAGGCGCTGAAACTTTCCGAAATCACAAAACAGTTCCGGGTCTGTGTATACTTTGTTCCCGGTTACCGGGTCTGTATACACTCCCATGAAAATAACGCCCTATCTTTCATAGCTTTCTATTTGAGCCATTGCCAAAACGTGGGGAAAAACACACACATCTCACATTAGTGTGCATAAAATGTGATGCATTAGTATTTATTCCTCCAAAACGTATACACACGTCAAATATAGGATGTAGAACCTGCATTAGCAGTTTCAGACCCCATGTCAGCTTTATAATCTTGAGTTTGTAAATTTTGTGCCAAAAATGTTCGTTTTTTAGTGATTCCTGGAGTGTCATTTTGAGCACACCAATGCAAACTTCCAAGAATGTCCAAAATTTAGTATTTTTGGGTGCTTTTTTTTACGTGTGCTTTGATCCTATGCTATTTGTCATTGAGAAAGGTTAACTTGCTCAAGAAATCGGTTTATTTGTTTGCAAATAGACGAACAATTCCGATTACTTGTGCGTTTGTCGTGTCGTCACGGACTAGGTGTTTAAAAAAACACCATTATTTTTCAGTAGAATCACCGTAACTGGTTAAATCTTTTTGCATATCGTCGTTTATTCAATACTTCAAAAGCCGCGATGCGCGAAAGGAACATCAGGTTCCTAGATCTACGATTTCGGTCGGTTGTTTAACATTCGCCGTTATTGTCGTCAATTTGCGTCATGCCGGAAGTCCGAATTTCGCCCACTTTTGTTTTGAACGGGTTATCAACAGTGCCCGGATATAATTGTTTTCTTGAGTGACTTCCCCTTACCCGCTTCCCCAAAACAACGGAAGCAACGGGGAAAACAGAAAAACGAAAGTAGTCATTGCCTTCAGTGTCCGGTGACGCACAAGAATTTTGCGTTGAATGTGACGTACTGGGCTGTTTTGCGTGTTTTTAGGCTACTCTGTTGAATATTTTAGTGAAATTGCGGTGTTTACACTGGATTCCTGGAACAAGAGTGTGATGTGTGAACAAACTTCGAGAGATGGATCATTTCTTTGGTTATAGATTTAGCTTTTGTGCTCAGTGATGGCGTTTGGGGTGTCGTCATGCAGCCGTACAAGACTGACTGACGTATGAGAAATTACATTGTCCTAAGAGCAAACATTTTTAAAGTAATGAGTGCTCTCTTTACTCAAACAAATAAACAAACATGTCCTTGTTTATCTGTCTAACTCAAAAATACACATTTGTTCTTTGTTGGTATGATATACCTTTTTCCAATACATTGTGTCATCATTGTTATGTACAAGTAATATTTGTCATCATTGCTAATATCAATAAGTTTTCAACATATATTTCATACATGCAAGATTCATTTAGAAGCAAAATACGCCTTTCTTGATCTGTGTATCTCTTGGTGCAAATTTGTTCTTTGTAGGCATGATTTTACCTTTTCCCAGTACGTTTTGTCATCACTGTTATGTACGAGTACTGTTTGTCATAATTAGCAACATAATTGTGATCGTCCACTGTCTTTGATATGACCTGATATCTGTTTCAAAGCAAAAGAAACCTCTCTTGTTTTTTTTTTAATTCTTAAAGTGCGCTTTTCTCTCTGGATGCAAGACTTTTGTCTTTTCCTGTACATTGTGTCATCATTGTTGTGTACAAGTCATGTTTGTCATCACAGTTCTGTACAGGTCAGCTCAATTGATTTTGTGCTTTTGCCTCATATTAGTTTAACTCACTTCAGACGGGTCACACAACAGTTGCGTGACCCCCGCCGCGACGGGTCTCACAAGCCCTGCGTGACCAACTTTGGAATTTTTTTTTCGCTCTACAAATCACGCACGGATCGCGAGACCCGCCTCGTACCCTTGTTTGGCCAAGCCTGAGCTACTTAGACTTCGTTTCGTATCTCTGGGGCCGGTAGTTTTTAAGTTATCGAAGTGACTATTTCTCCGAACGTTCGGAGAAATAGTGCCGATCTTTATTTCTCCGAACGGTTTTCGGCTTCCGGTCTCGTGATTTTTTGCCTATTTATTGCGAGAGTTCGGCGCCAACTTTCATTCTGCCTCTGGTCTGGGAAGGAACACGTACCGCATGGCAAGCCCGCCTACAGACAACCTTCAGTAACACCCACCACACACCCACCACCATCATGCACATGTACACACACTAACTAAACATAACTAGTGGGCAACTTTTGAACGTATGACGAGCTGAACTGTGGATGGAGAGACAGTGTGAGTGAAAGAGCGGGTGAAAGGAAGAATGTGTGAGTGTATCCACAGGCGACAGCAACTACAAGACGACGACACTGACCACCCCTGGCCTGGTCCACAGCTCACGAACAAAAGGAATGCAGCTCAGGCGGTGTTTTGCCTATATTATTGTCCATGGTTCGCAGGGAACAAGTGAGATTTTCTTTGTGTGTGCCTGGAGGGATGGGGTGGGGTATGAAAGTCATGCGGACGGGGATGAGCCGCGGGAGAGAACACGGGAATTGAATGAAAGAGTGAAACTGAAAGAGACGAATGACTCATGAGTCCTGGAGTGAATGGATCCTGTGTTTCTATTTTTGTATACTTTGAACTGTTACTGAATAAAGGCTGAAATAAAGCCCGAAAAACAAACAAACACACACACACACTCCTCACTCTCCACTTACTACCACACACAGACACACTCAAACACTCACACATACATACACACACACACACACACACACACAGGAGCAAATTTTTGGGTCTATATCTATTTCAATTTTCAACAGCTAGTCTAGATGAGATTTTTAGATGAGTGTAAAAACGTGAAAAAGAAAGGTTTCACAACAGAAAGAAATCAAAATTAGAACAGCCCATAAACAACAACAAACATTAACAAATAAGGGCGTGTGTCCACCTGTCCGAAGAAGATTGGCAGTTTTAACCCTAAATGTGCGTAATTTTTAAAAAAGTACAGGATATTACATGTAAATTATGGAATCACACACATTAAGGGGCTTGCCAGTGTCAGTACATTGGTCGCAGCAGTGACAAACGCAGATGCCAGTTCTATGTGTCGTTATCAATTATAACCCTCCGTAGATCTAGATCTAGACAGCACACGAGTGAACACAACACATTACGTTTAAAAGCAGCACCTTTCATAGGCAACACGTCATATCTATAGCGAAAAACTGTTTGGAATTGTAGCATTTCTTTATATAAATATTTACGGCGGACATTTTTTGGACCGATTGAACCATATTGTATACGAACAATCTTTGGTAGGCCCATACTATAATTATAGATCTCTATATAATATCCGAAATTTGGGGGAAAGGATGATATTTCAGAGTGTTCGGAGAAATAGTGCCCAGCTTTATTTTCCTGAACGTTCGGAGAAATAGTGCCCAGCTTTATTTTCCTGAACGTTCGGAGAAATAGTGCCCAGCTTTATTTTCCCGAACGTTCGGAGAAATAGTGCCCAGCTTTATTTTCCCGAACGTTCGGAGAAATAGTGCCGGCCTTAAGTTATTGAAGGCGAAGGACAGTGACCCCAACTGGGGTTGAACAGACCGGAACTTGCGCTTTGTTTTTTTCTATACAGCTGATAGTAATCCGACAGTCGCGTCGTAGTAACGGTCGAAGAAGTCGCATGAACAAGAATCACATAATTTCACCGTTTTCTATACTTCTGTGCGTTTTACTAGTTCTAGTGTCTCAGAATATGATGTGTCTAATTGTTAGGATCCTGGATATGTACCCGAACACGGCCCGAGTCGTAGTTCTAGGGCTAGATCTAGCACTAGTACCAGTGTTGTTTTTCGCGCAACGAAATCACAAAGTCGTGTCGTACATCTGTCTCATGTAATTCAGTGTATGGGTCTGAATCAATGCACAGACCAGCTTTGATATTTTCACCAAACACTCGCACATGTATACAAATCAAACCAGAACACTTTGAACTTTTATTTTTGTTGTTGCAGTGAATTTCATTCTACTTGTCACGTCATTGGACTATTCTTGCCCCGGGTGAGAATAGAGGTGGCCGTGCTAAAAAGTATAAAGATCACCGCGTGACGCGGGACCAGAATTGAACGAGAAATGATGCTAGGCGCACATGTGCTGAGCCAGGGGCCAGACTGACGTGGGACCAGAACGCAAGTGAGGTGCCGAAATAGGCTTATCGGGCGACATAAACTCGGCCTCCGCAGAACGAGGGTCAAATTAGTTGAGTTTCATCGTCCGTCAGCCAAGACAGTGAGTGAGAACACTGCCACCGAGTCGTGGCTGATTCAGCGAGAAGATTGCAAATTAAAAACTTAATTTTGTTGCTACCAACTCATTAAAAAGAACCATAAGAAACGTAATATCCTTAAATAAAACAGAACCGGCTGGAAGAACGAGTTTTCGTGTCTAGAACTGCTGTTACCTTGTTGACACGGTCAGCGCCATATTGGCATACACCGGAAGTGATAATCTTCGTGTTTCAATGCATTAGGTGTTTTTTGAGTGCGGGTTTTTTTTCTCTTGTTTAGAAAGGAGAGTGACACTAGGAAATTTTTTCCGCTTGTCCCTCGAACGGTCAGGAAAAAATTGTGACATTCTATGCTTCTAGAGTTATATGTTGTGCCTGAAAGAAAAAAATAGAGCCTCTGAATAATAATTTAATATGTTCAAAATTATCCACATTAAATATTTTCGGTTACTGTGGGTATTGTGTTGATGTCAATTGCAACCGCACATTACCGCACATAGCCGCGCGAGAATTTAATCAAGATGGATGCGGGCCTGACAAGACGAACGAAAGCGACGATGTTTGTGGCTCCAAAAGATCATTCTACACCCAAGCATCATTCAGTAAGTAGAGTATTAATTATTTGTATTGTACCTTTAAATTATTGTTATAGGGTGAAAAGTAAGAAATTCCCCCAGATCCACCCTATTGATTATTATAATGGAACAGTACTGTTGAGTGAGAGCGATTCAATCGCCGATTGATCAGTGAGTGAGGCGGAGGGAGAAGAGGATCGAATCGGGTCCTGAAGAGTAGACTTTAGTAGAGATAGGGGTAGATCTACATTTAGATCTAGAAGTAGAAGAATCTATAGGCTAGTCCAAGTCAGTGTAGTGTAGGCCCAAGTGTAAGGCTTTAGATGAAAGTGGCTATTCTCACCTGCCCGGAAGTTCTCGCAAGATCAACTCCTCCCCTCTTCTCTCTCTCTCTGTCTCTTTCTGAATACACTGTCTATCGGTGTGGACAATCAAATTAACCAAAACAAAGTTAAAAAATGATGTTAAAACACAAAAGTAAATTAATTTGGTTGTCTACAAAGATGCTACGGCTATTTAACTTTTCGAATCGAGCCGAACTACGCGGGTCGCCATTTTGTTTTGCCCGGAAATTCTCGCGCTACTCCTCTCTCTCTTTCTCTCTCTCTCTCTCTCTCTCCACTGCCCACAGACAAAATTGTAGGCTTTTAGTAGGCTACAGTTGTAATGGAACGTTTGTTCACGGCACAGAATTTTACAATTTTTCTGTTATCACAGTGTAGAATTCTGTGGTTTAGGCAGGGTGAACGCAAAATTTGGTGAACGCGCACCGGGTGAGAATAGCCACAAGACTTGCCTGCACTATTCTCACTCCGGGTGAGAATAGAGGTGGCCTAACCTAAGTTTATATATATATAGGCCTACACACAAATTCAAAGATTTTACTTTTAAAATAACCCTTAAGATTCTGGTCCCTGTTAAATGTTTGCCCGATAAGCGCAATCCCGCGCGGCGCTCCACAGCTGGTCCCTGATCAGTCGTCGTCCCGTGCGGGCAACGCATTTCGTTTACGGCGGAGTCTGCATCTGTGTGCTAAAATGTGTGTGCGTCAATCTGCTTGTGCCTGAGTGTCCATCTCAAACTTACTGCATTGTTTTGCAACGGGAGGCGTTGGTAGAGATAACAGAGCGTCGGTTGAGACGTTCATCCAATGAAATATGAGCATTTTGACCCAGTTAGACACTTGAGGGACTCGAAAGGATATTCAGGAACTATGACTTTTCATCTTTCAATGCGAACACCTTTCCTCACTTTTCAAACGATCTAATTCATCTTACACCAAACGTAGTGTCCTGATGTAAATAATCATATTTGGTGGTTTTTGAACCATTGTCCTACCAGTGGGAGACATTTGAGAGCAACTGAATAAAAAAAATATTAGGAAATTATCCCATTTTTTCCCCCTTTCGAACGATAGCTGAAGCAGCTGTTCACAAGTTCATTCATAATAGGTGTGAAATCTGGAAAACTCTGGAAAAGTTATTCGATTTGGTGTAACTTCCAATCTCAGCGTCTCTGATCTACCGACGAGGGGATAATGGGATTATTCGTGTGATCGTAACACTTATTCATTGATTGTATCAGTTTGCTATTAAAGATGAGGTGTTTCCCTGACCTGCCGCGGCACGCTCGCGTGACCAGTGCCTGACCCCGGCGCCCCGCGGCACAAGCCAGCAAGCGACGTAAGTGGGTCATCGATCAATAAGAGCCCTCTTCCGGTTAACCCCGCAGGACTAGAGTTAATTTGCTGTGTCAGAAAGCTTAAATAAATTACTTTACGAAGTGACTATTTCTCCGAACGTTCGGATAAATAGTGCAGATCTTTATTTCTCCGAACGGTTTCCGGCTTCCGGTCTCGTGGTTTTTTGCCTATTTATTGCGAGAGTTCGGCGCCAACTTTCATTCTGCCTCTGGTCTGGGATTGGGAAGGAACACCACATGGCAAGCCCGCCTACAGACAACCTTCAGTTACTCCCACCACACACCCACCACCATCATGCACATCATGTACACACACAAACATATACACACACTAACTAAACATGATCAGTGGGCAACTTTTGAACGTATGACAAGCTGAGCTGTGGATGGAGAGACAGTGTGAGTGAAAGAGCAGGTGAAAGGAAGAATGCATCCATGTACGAGTGTATCCACAGGCGACAGCAACTACAAGACGACGACACCGACCCCCCTGGCCTGGTCCACAGCTCACGAACGAAAGGAATGCGGCTAAGGCAGTGTTTTGCCTATATTATTGTCCATGGTTCGCAGGGTGTAAGGCAATGAGTGAGATTTTCTTTGTGTGTGCCTGGAGGGAGGGGGTGGGGTGTGAAAGTCATGCGGACGGGGATGAGCTGTGGGAGAGAACACGGGAATTGAATGAATGAGTGAAACTGAAAGAGAGGAACGACTCATGAGCCCTGGAGTGAATGTATCCTGTGTTTCTGTGTTTGTATACTTTGAACTGTTACACTGTTACTGAATAAAGGCTGAAATAAAGCCCGAAAAACAAACACACGCACGCTCCTCACTCTCCACTTACACACTTACTACCACACACAGACACACTCACACACGCACATGCATATACACACACACACACAGAAGCAAATTGTCTATATATATAGGTCTATATCTATTTCAATTTTCAAGAGCTAGTCTGGCTAGTCTAGAGATTTTTAGATGAATGTAAAAACGTGAAAAAGAAAGGTTTCACAACAGAATGAAATCAAAATTAGAACAGCCCATAAACAACCATAAAAATTAACAAATAAGGGCGTGAGTCCACCTGTTCGAAGAAGATTGGCTGTTTTAACACTAAATGTGCGTAATTTTAAGACAAAGTACAGGATATTACTTTACAAGTAAATTATGGAATCACACACATTAAGGGGCCTGCCAGTGTCAGTACATTGATCGGTTTTGGTGGAACGTACGCTCTAACATAACACATTTAAATCTATATATATACATGTATATAATATATATCTAGAATCTAATGAAGGTGGGAACATCAAATTAAATGACACTATACAACACCTCTCCCCCCCCCCCCCCTTTTTTTTTCCCCCCCATTAAAAAATTGATAGAAAAACAACACATCAGAACAATAACAAGAAAGACAAAAATACACACTAACAAAATGAAAGACCACAAAGAGGGAAAAATAAAAGTAACTGTAACGTATTCAACAAATCAACGTGGTGACAACAAGTGAGAAAGAGACGAAGTGAAGCTAGGTGAACATTCTTTCAAAAGTAAAGAGGTTCGGTTTCTTTCTTTTTTTCTTCTTTTTTCCTTTGACTTTTGTTTATTGTTTGTTTAGTATAGGGTTTTACGGCGCTCGCAACTGCATAAGGTCATATGAGCGCGCGGGACACACCTAATACTTTTTCGTTGGTAGGAAATTTTGAATTTTGCCCGGGTGGCGGCCGAAGCCTACTCTTGTCGATTTTAGACCGCCAAGGGATCTTTAACGTGCGCAACTTGCACACGGGCCCTCCGAGATTTTTCGCCCTTGTCCGAGAAGGCTAGGTGTAGATCTTTCCTACCAGAAGATCAGGGGTGTGGCAGAAAGACAGCAGTTAGGAGGAGCCAAGGAGTAGCAGTAGAAAGGCTGCAGAAAGAGTCAGGAGCCCAGAGGAGGGGGCAAAGGAGGTGAGGGGGTGGGGGCAGAAAGTGGAAATGAAAGCAGACAACAGAACATTGTTAGAGATCAGGAAAGGATGTGAAAGGAGACAATTTTAGAGAAGAAAATTTTTTGGTCGCTACCGGGAATCGAACCCGGGACCTTTGAATGACAGGCCAACACCTTAACCTCTAGGCCACGAGAGCCCCCCCTTTGACTTTTATTCTCCGATTTGGGGACCAAAAAATGCCAAAAAGTCGAGCCACGATTGATTGGTCACGGCAGCGACAAACGCAGATGTCTATGCTAGTTCTATGTGTCGTTATCAATAACCCTCCTTTAGATCTAGATCTAGACAGCACTCGAGTGAACACAACACATTAAGTTAATTAAGTTTAAGAGCAGCACCCTTCATAGGCAACAACGTCATATCTGTAGCTAAAAACTGTTTGAAACTAGCATTTCTTTATTTATAAATATTTACTGCGGACATTTTTTGGACTGATTGAACCATATTGTATACGAACAATCTTTGGTAGGCCTATACTATAAAATTTATAGATCTACATAATATCCGAAATTTGCGGAAAGGATGTGATTTCAGAGTGTTCGGAGAAATAGTGCCCAGCTTTATTTTCTCGAACGTTCGGAGAAATAGTGCCGGCCTTTACTTTATGTATAAATTCAGGGAGGACTTGTGTAACGAGCAACCACTATGATGAGACAGTAGGCCCCTAGAAGTTGAGAAGTGTAATGTATACATACAGTACAGACCCGGTAACTGGGAACAAAGTCACGAAGTATACAGACCCGGTGACCGGGAACACAGTCACGAAGTATGCAGACCCGGTAGGGAAATCTTTTGTGATTTTGGAAAGTTTCAGCGCCCAGACCCGGTATAGTGTGTGTGTGTGTGTGTGTGTGTGTGTAAGAGAGAGAGAAGAGAAGGTAGAAAATAGGGGGAAGTGCTCGCAAATTTATATCAAGATCTACACCTAGCCTTCTCTGACAAGGGCGAAAAGTCTAGGAGGTCTCATGTGCAAGTTGCGTACGTTAAAGATGACATGGTGGTCCAAAATCGTTAAGAGTAGGCTTCGGCCGCCACCTGGGCAAAATTCAAAATTTCCTACCTGCTGAAAATGTTAGGTGTGTCCCCGGCACTCATATAACCTTATATGCAATTGCGAGCGCCGTAAAACACTCGCCCCCCAAAAAAGAGATAGAGACATAAATGATTCTATAGAAAACATCCCACTACAACAGACTTTGGGGTAAAGTAATAGTGATCATGTTTATAGCACTTAGTGCCTACACTATTGTGTGCTCACTGTTCTAGTGCAGAGAAAAATAAATGATTTGCCTGTTCTGATCTGAAAAGGCTGATTACCAGTATGAGTGGCTCCCCGCCAGTGAGAGGTGAGAGAGTTACGCCCTTGTTGGTGGGACTGTACTGTTGACTTTTTTTTTGTCCACTCCAATTAATTAGTGTCACAGTCTCTCCCGCGCGCTCATATGACCTTATATGCAGTTGCGAGCGCTGTAAACCCAACCCCCCCCCAAGTGTTTCTTGGCTTAAATTTTTCTATTTAAATTTATGACGTGGATTGAGCTGTTGTCTTATATAATTATATCTTTGTAATTATTGTTAAATTTCTCCTGCAGGCTCAAAATGAGAGGAAAAATCTTCAAACACTCCAGTCTGCAGCTCAAGGGGGAAAACGACTGAATGGGGGAAAACACGAGAATTTACTGGTGTCGAAGGAAAATGTGAGTCTTCAGTCTCAGCTTTCTTTTTCATGTACACATGTATTTGTATTTACTTGAAAAAAATGCTTTAATTTTCATTTTCATAAATGTATTTTTAAAAGATAAGGTTAAGAAATTTGTATGGGAATTGCGAAACGCAAAATTTTGTCAGTTCAGTAACGTACACATAGTGATGAGTGATTCCTTACTTTGTCATTTCTTAAAGACAACTCCTTCTTACTTGAAATTCGTTGCTTTTATTTTTTTAACATAAGACGTGGAGCTAAGTTGATGTAGAAATTTGATCACACAAAGAAATCCATTCTAAGCTGTGTACGTTATTAAATGCAACGTATATAAGTTCTTTGATCAGGATGGGGTAACAATTCAGTGAACATAGTAATTATGTCAGTTTATTTTTGATTACCAAATTACATGCATATTTGTGTTTGTTCTGTTGTGTTGAAAGGGTTCTTTGTCATATTTTTTTCTACAGGCTATTTTCATTCTGTACCTTTGTGGGTGGTAGGCGGGTGCTGTGGTGTAGTTTTCTTTTTCTTTCCTATGAAACATCTATTGTCCTTATCTCCCCTTCTTCTTTTTTATGTTTGTTACTCTCTGGTAACACCTTTAATCTTCGGCACTAATATGACCTAATTGTGTGGCAAGTGCCATAAAACTCTCACTAAAACATAATTTCTGTTCCTTTTTTTTTCCCCAGTTGGTCCAGCCTGAGTACAGTGGGTCCCATTCTCCAGTCCAAATATACCAAGACACTTCTGTGCCCCCCGAGTGCCCGGTTATAACCTGTTGCCGCAATACTCAGACGGATGATTCACTTCTCGACTGCTTACTCCAAGAACGCTGGCAGTCGCTGGACTCTGTGCAGGGTGACAGTGGCAGGGGTTCGACTCTGGGCGAACAGGAAACACTTGGTCTACTAGTTGATGGTTCGAATTTTTCTATTGCTTTTTATTGAATGGGGGTGTCTATTGATAGTTGATGAAGCTTTCAGAATTGTTGTGTTGTAGGTCTTTAAATCTGATTCCTAAAAGTGGTGGGTGTCTTTTTGTCCTGAAAAATATTAGTTGACAACAAATTTTTCTATCTTGTCATTGGGTTTCAGTATTTGGGAAGATAACTTTTGACAGACCAGTGTCCTATATAGACGGTGATCTGGTACCTTTTAGTTTTGGTTTTAGTTTTACGGCACTTGCAACACAATTAGTTCATACAAGTTCCGAAGATCAGAAGATCTGTATCCAGCAAATCGTTTTTTTGTTTGAGTTGAATTCAAACTCATCTTTGTTCCTTTGGGAATTATGAAATTAGAATGCTTTTTATATTTGGTTTAGTCCAAAGTGAATGCAGTAAGACGCTGGGCGTTTTTCACTTTTTATCTTGACACAGTGTAGGCTGATTGAATGCAAATGCATATATGTAGCTTTTACTCTCTGTTCAGATTACTTTGTGAACAGTTGTAATACCTTATTTCAGAATATAATTGTAAAGCACTTTAGCCCTATCCGTACGCCCTGGGGTCATTTTGTACCCCCGGGGTTGTATTCTTCACATTTTAGAATGCTTCTTGTACGAAGATCTCTTTCAAACTTTCAGTATTTCTAAAAAAATAATTTTGACAGACTGCTATGCAAAGCGTGCGGATTGGATTAATGGGTAAATTTCCTCTTTGGGAAGTGGTGGCACAGAGTTCCCCACGTCGTATACGATAGTAAAACACGGCGTACGGATAGGGTTAAGAATTCTTCTGATTGTGTGGACTTTGCATATTTTTACTTTTTTTTGTAGATACTCCATCTGGGACCTATTGGAAAGAGCTGGCAGAGGAACGGAGAATAGCCTTGAAGGAGACTTTGAAAGAAAATGAAAAAGTAAGTATTTTAGCCTCCATATAATTTATACGTAGACCTAATCATGACAACAGTTATCTTTGCTTACGCTTATTTTTATTGAGAAGGGCGTGTGTATTTTTGTTGTTGCAAGAAACAAGGGAGTGCTCAGTAGGGGAAAAATAAGAATTGTGTCATATTGTATGATCATGTTAAATTCCTTAGGCTAGAGGCGTATCTGGACTTTAGCAACCGACTTCTGGGTTTAAAAAAATTTATTATCAAATAAGAGCACCCCATTTATTTCCCAGTTAGAGACTAAATATTTCCCTAAATTTAGCTTTGGAAGAAGCTCGTGAAAACTTGGATTAGTTTGAATGTCTTTCCGACAACCTCCACTGGTTGTAGAAGAGAAGATTGCTTACTATGTTTTAAGAGTTGGCTCATCTGTTTAACCCTGAAATCTTTTTCATGGAACAATAGCTGAAGCACTATTTTCAAATGATTTAATCATTAGGAAGCTTCTCATGGAAAGCTCAAAACATGTATCAATTTTAATTTTTTTTTTTTTTTTCTTCCTATCTTTAAGCTCTGCACAGAGATTGACAATTTGAAAGAGGAAAATTCTCGACTGGCAGACATAGCGAAAAAAGCTGAGGCCCTGCAAGAGCTTTTAAGTGTAAGTATTCAACTAATCATGACTTTGTAGGTACTGTACCTACATTATAAACCTTTTTTTTTTTGTTCCTGATATGTGTGGCTGGCACACAGTAAAACTCATTCATTCACCTGTGACTATTGCATAATTTGGACTGTTCTGGATGTTTTAATTTTAGATGGAAAGTGCTGGCGAAAAATCTGCCGGAAATATTTAGTCAGTATACAAAAAAATAACACTTTGGTGTTTTCGAAGTAAAAGATTAGGTCTGCAGTTGATCTTTGTATTTGTTACTGTAGTTGGTTAGGGTGTTTGGTGGTGGTTCTTGTTTAGTCCTGCTCTGCTCTTTAAGGTTCTTTTGCTGTGTTACCATTATGACAGTCTGTGTATAAGAGAAATATAGCGTGGGTGGTTGGCAGGTGCTCTGGTGTAGTTTACTACTTCTTTTGTATCAAACATCTATCGTCCTTATCTCTGCTCCTTTTTTATGTGTGTTACTCTCTTGTAACTAAGTTGTTACAGATCTATTCTTTGGCACTTTTATGACCTTATTTTGTTGCAAGTGCCGTTAAACACTTACTAAAACTAAAGGAGAAATACAGCAATTACTGTGCTGATGGTGTATACTGCAAGTGATAATTGACACTGAGAAAAAGGTCTAAATTGTGCTGCATTTTGTGCCAAGTTGAATGTAGCACTTTGGCAAAAAATAAGTGAGTTATAAGGGCTTGTGGGCAAATGGATGGGGAGGGGTTTGGGGTGTTGACTTGGCTAAGAAAGTACTCTCCCTTTTTTTGACAGAGTCTGTGATGTGTGCTGCTGTATAAACCCTCTCTTGTGGGTGGTTATATTTGATTGCTTTTAAGGACAAGCGGGCTAACCCAGATTTCGGGGGTTTCAAGAAATCTTGACCTACACCAAAAGTG
>NW_004797555.1:777588-780881 GCF_000002075.1 Aplysia californica
CGAAGGACAGTGACCCCAACTGGGGTTGAACAGACCGGAACTTGCGCTTTGTTTTTTTCTATACAGCTGATAGTAATCCGACAGTCGCGTCGTAGTAACGGTCGAAGAAGTCGCATGAACAAGAATCACATAATTTCACCGTTTTCTATACTTCTGTGCGTTTTACTAGTTCTAGTGTCTCAGAATATGATGTGTCTAATTGTTAGGATCCTGGATATGTACCCGAACACGGCCCGAGTCGTAGTTCTAGGGCTAGATCTAGCACTAGTACCAGTGTTGTTTTTCGCGCAACGAAATCACAACGTCGTGCCGTACATCTGTCTCATGTAATTCAGTGTATGGGTCTGAATCAATGCACAGACCAGCTTTGATATTTTCACCAAACACTCGCACATGTATACAAATCAAACCAGAACACTTTGAACTTTTATTTTTGTTGTTGCAGTGAATTTCATTCTACTTGTCACGTCATTGGAAATTTTTCGGAAAATCAAATTCATGCCAATTTTTACAAAATCATACAAATTAAAGTATTAGACTTAGACAACTTTAGTTGTTTGTATTAGATTAAGCTTGAATGTTACTTTACTGTGTCAAAAAATGATTACAATAGGGTAATTCTGAGAGTTGTGGTGATTTATTGAAATACCCCCAAAAACGCCAGTCTTAAACGCTTGTGACTGGTGAAAGGGCCCAGTCGCAAGTGAGTTAAAAATTGTTTTACACATGTGTTTTTCTGGTACTGAGGCTTTGATTTAACTGTATTTGTACAGCCTTTCACTATTGTGATGTGTTGTCAATGATAATGTCCAATGTGTATCCTTTCTTGTACATAACAATGATGACATGTTCTGTGCACTGCGTCATTGTTACATAGCTTGTCATTCATATTACCATTATAATGAATGGAGTTCATAGTGTACAAAGTCTTTGTTTACTAAACAAATGGAATTTAAAGTCCATAATTTGCCTTGCTGCTTATCTGTTTTTGTCATCACTGTTACATACAAGAAATACAGTGGTTGCCAAACCAATAGACCCATATCTCCAAAACCGTACATCTCCTTGCTCTGATACTCTAGGAATATGAGCACTAAATGTCAATCTGTGACTGACAGAAAAGAGAGTCAAATTGGTAAGAAAACTTTTTTTGCACCACTGAGTCTCAAGAGAGTCTCATGTTTTCCAATTTGGCGTGTTTTGAATGAGACGTATGCCTCATTGCTCAGTTACTAACCAGGGCAGGCAGTTCTAGAAGAAGGCCACAAACGAACAAACTCAGGCAGACTGACGCACACACACTTGAGCTGCGTGACGGGTGATCTTATACTTTAGCACGTTAAATTCCCAAAGTCTACAGTCTACTAATCCCCGACTCAGAGTACTGAGACCTTCAAAACTTTGAACTGGGCCTAAAAATGTGCAAACTACCGTAATTTTGTTAAGAACAGAGCGTATAACAGTGGTTTTCAGTCTTCCATCATGATTTTGGAAGCCATTGAGTGTAATCTTGATAATATAATATAGAACTTTGATCCAGATCTGATAGTGGTCGCTCGTTTTGGAAGTCCTCAATTGAAGAATTCAACATGCTAAAAGGAAGTGGCTATTCTCATCCGGGGTGAGAATAGAAAAACGATCGACCTCTCACCCCGGGTGAGACTTGCGACCGTAGGCTATTCTCACACGGTTTGAAACAAGACCTGCTTTTCCTCATTTTGGAATACTTATCGGTGTGGATGATCAAATTGATAAAAGCCAAGAAAAAATTACGTTAAAGTTTAAAGCACAAAAGTAAGCTAATTTGATCGTCTTCAAAGATGCTATGGCTATTTCACTGTTTGAATCGAGCCGAGCTACGCGGGTCGCCATTTTGTTTTGCACGGAAGTTCTCGCAAGATCTACTCCTCCCCTCTCTCTCTGTCTCTTTCTGAATACTGTCTATCAGTCTATCGGTGTGGACGATCAAATTGACCAAAATAAAGTTAAAAAATGATGTTAAAACACAAAAGTAAATTAATTTGGTTGTCTACAAAGATGCTACGGCTATTTAACTTTTCGAATCGAGCCGAACTACGCGGGTCGCCATTTTGTTTTGACCGGAACTTCTCGCGCTACTCCTCTCTCTTTCTCTCCACTGCACACAGACAAAATTGTACGCTTTTAGTAGGCTACAGTTGTAATGGAACGTTTGTTCACGGCACAGAGGCACAGAATTCTACAATTTTTCTGTTATCACAGAATCACAGTGTAGAATTCTGTGGTTTAGGGTGAACGCAAAATTTGTTGGCCTAGATCTAAATCTAGGCTATAACGGTGAACGCGCACCGGGTGAGAATAGCCAAAAGACTCGCCTGCACTATTCTTGCCCCGGGTGAGAATAGAGGTGGCCGTGCTAAAAAGTATAAAGATCATCGCGTGACGCGGGACCACAATTGAACGAGAAATGATGCTAGGCGCACATGTGCTGAGCCAGGGGCCAGACTGACGTGGGACCAGAACGCAAGTGAGGTGCCGAAATAGGCTTATCGGGCGACATAAACTCCGCAGAACGAGGGTCAAATTAGTTGAGTTTCATCGTCCGTCAGCCAAGACAGTGATTCAATCAGTGAGTGAGAACACTGCCACCGAGTCGTGGCTGATTCAGCGAGAAGATTGCAAATTAAAAACTTAATTTTGTTGCTACCAACTCATTAAAAAGAACCATAAGAAACGTAATATCCTTAAATAAAACAGAACCGGCTGGAAGAACGAGTTTTCGTGTCTAGAACTGCTGTTACCTTGTTGACACGGTCAGCGCCATATTGGCATACACCGGAAGTGATAATCTTCGTGTTTCAATGCATTAGGTGTTTTTTGAGTGCGGGTTTTTTTTCTCTTGTTTAGAAAGGAGAGTGACACTAGGAAATTTTTTCCGCTTGTCCCTCGAACGGTCAGGAAAAAATTGTGACATTCTATGCTTCTAGAGTTATATGTTGTGCCTGACAGAAAAAAATAGAGCCTCTGAATAATAATTTAATATGTTCAAAATTATCCACATTAAATATTTTCGGTTACTGTGGGTATTGTGTTGATGTCAATTGCAACCGCACATTACCGCACATAGCCGCGCGAGAATTTAATCAAGATGGATGCGGGCCTGACAAGACGAACGAAAGCGACGATGTTTGTGGCTCCAAAAGATCATTCTACACCCAAGCATCATTCAGTAAGTAGAGTATTAATTATTTGTATTGTACCTTTAAATTATTGTTATAGGGTGAAAAGTAAGAAATTCCCCCAGATCCACCCTA